>NC_080632.1:5000-180000 GCF_027887145.1 Ammospiza caudacuta | reverse complement strand
CTGCAAAGCAGCATTGACTTGAGGAAGAAACACATCAGATCACCAAAGGAAACCTAAGAGATTAAAAAAGCAAGAAGACAGCTGGAGAAAAGCTGGAGTGAGAAGAGCTAGTAAAAAGGGGTGGGACAGACTTGCAAGTCTGACCATGCATGTCTTTCTCAAGTGGCACTCTTTGATGTCAGGGATGGAATATATGCAGATGCAGAACCAGGGCTTTGATCTGAAAAATATGCATATTGTTTTATCTGCCTCTTGCATGCCGGGAATTTCTTACAGGCCAACATCCCATCATTTTGTCTGCAGCTATTAATGAAAGCAGTACAGAAAGCTAGAACATTTGATAGGAAATGAAGATTTTTTTTTAAAGCATCAATGGCACTACCTTATTGAAATTAGAATTGAACAGCTCATTTTCCATCACAAAAAGCTCCATAAAATACTTTCCTTTGCCTAGAGTCTTTAATTCCTGAGCTTTTTTTCAAAGGACCAAGAAATATGTATCTGTCTCTACCAGCTGCTGCAAGATCTGACATATCTGTAGCCCTCAGAGAGTTAGTGAGTTCATGAAGGCACCACCAAACTATCATTGTTTAAGCAAACTTTTACAAGCCAAAGGTTGGTATTGTAAAGGAAAGGAAAGACAGAAATTTATCTTACTTATCATGACCTCTCTCAGGATAGGTTTGAATTACACTTCAGGTGGACTTCAGAAATCTTTTCTTCTTTCGCTCCATTAGGTGGTGCACTTAGTGAAAACTGGGTCATAACCAGATGTACTCTTCTCGTCATGAGCAAGACACCAGCACACATTTGCTCTTGTGATTTCTACAATATTCCCTTCTCTGTGTGAACAGCATCACCTGGTTCCATCCCAGGCCTGGCTGCAGCCCTGAGGTCAGGCAGTGCTGATGGGCATCCAGGTCACCATCACCACCATCAGCATGAAAGGGAATGAGCTTCTTCCTGAGGATTCCCCACCATCATGGTCAAGGCCAAAGCTTGCATTGTCCATTAACATCCAGAAGGAGGAATTGGTTGAGAAGGGCCCTCAGGCAGCCGGTGTAGAGTCATAGAATCCTAGAATGTTAAGGTATTTGAATGGACCTTAGAGATCATCTAGTCTGAACCTCCCAATATAGTCAGGGTCACCTGACACTAGATTGGGTTGCTCGAGGCCTTATGGCCTTGGACACTGCTAGGCTTGGGGCATTCACAACCTCCCAGGGCAGCCTGTTCTTGTATCTCATCACCCTCAGAGTGAAAAATTTCTTCCTAAGAGCTAACATAAATTGGAATAACCTCTTTCAATTTTCCTTCATTTCTGCTTGTCCTGTCACTGCAGTTCTTGATGGAGAATCCTTTTTCAGCTTCTCTGTAAGTACCAGAAGTATGCTTTAGATACTGGAGGGTTGTTATGGGGTCTCCACACAACTTTATCTTCTCCAGGATGAACAGCCCCACCTTTCTCAGCCTGTCTTCATAGGGGATGTGCTCCAGTCCTCTTATCAACTTCATGGCCTTGTCTGAACTTGCTCCAAGAGTTCCATGTCCTTCTTATGCTGGGTGCACCACAACTATAGGCAGTGCTCCAGGTAGTCTCACAAGGCCAGAGGAGCAGATTCCCCTCCTTCAGCCAGCTGCCTACACCTCTTTGGACAAAGCCTGGAATTCCTTTGGCTTTCTCAGCTGCAGGTGCACACTGATGGCTCGTATTGGGTTTTTCATCAACCATCACCTCCAAGTCCTTCTCCACAGAGGTGCTCTCAATCACTTCTCTGCCCAACTGGTAGATGTAACTGGGATTGGCCCAACGCAGGTGTAGGACCTTGCACTTTGCTTTGCTGCACTCTGTGATGTTTGCACTAGCCCACCCCTCAAGTCTGTCCAGGCCCCTAGTCAGTAAAAGACCTGACTTCCTGGCTCTCGCAATAGAAGGATTAGAATATAAGGTGCTTAAACAGCAGTATTGCTTTTACCATTTGACCTAAATTTGTTTGCTAGTGTTCTTTTTTAAACTTGTATGTGCCAGAATAGCAATGAGAAATTGAAACACTGGTTTTCACTTTGTGGTTAAGTGAGAAAGTTTTTCCCCTATCAGCAAAGAATATTTCCAGGACTAGAAGGCAAATCTAGAGAATGCAGTGAATTTATTTTCTTTTATAAATCTCTGTGTAGAGGGTTCTGAGCCTCAGGGAGGGGGAAGAAGTCAGAGAGACGCATAGATAGCTGCTGCTGGAGTCAAAACTTCAGTTTGTAATCACTGCAGAGTTGGGCAGAGAGAGGGAGAAAAGCAGACTTCTCCCTGTTGGAAAAACGTGTTCATCTACTGACATTCACTCATTGACATGATTATTCTTCTTAAAAGTAATGAAAATTCCTGGGGTAAAGGCCAGCACAGGCTTGCAAAGCGTTTTTCCAGAGAAACATGATGACTTCCCTTAAACTTTCTCATTTCAGGTTAGTTGTTGTAACATTTAAATTAAATGGACTTTATAGACCAGAGTGGACCTGCTCTGGTAAGACCAACCTGCTTGCTCTATGTTGGAATGGCAACATCTGACCCTAAACTAGCAAAAAAATTAAAGCAAGAGTGAAGAAGATAAGTAAAGCCAAATAATCAAGAAGAGCGATTTAAACTCATAGTGGCCATAATAATGTGCCTTGATCCATATTTGATCTTCAGCTATTTCTAAATTACATAGATAATAAAAAGGAAACAGGATCTACTACGCATTCCTGTGCCCAACAGGAGTCTACAATTAGTAAGCTGAGGTCTATGGTTGATCAATAGTGACCCTCCATGGCAACTCTGAGTGTTTTTATGAGGGAAAGATCATTTCCCTTACTCTAGCTGCACAGAGAAGAGGATTCCCCCAGAAAAAGGGACATTGTTTCTTCCTCTTTCTAGTGCAGGACTGTGCCCACATGGATTTTTTCCTCCAGCTTCCATCTTTTGACACTGTGGTCAACAGGATGTAGACTCCACAGGTCAGGTCTTCTGTCACTTGTGTCTCAGGAAGATCCTAGGATCACAGCATGGCTGAGGTTAATGGAGAACTCTGGAGGTCATCGTGTCCAGTCCTTGTCTCATCACAGCTTTACCTACAGCAGGTTCCTCCAGACCACGTTGAGTCTGGTTTTGAGTATGCTGGAGGCACTATGACTTCTCTTGAACAAACCCATTCCAGTGCTTGATCACCCTCACACCAAAGATTTTTTCTTGTTGAAATGAAAATTATTTTTACAGACTTACTGAGTCAGGTTGGGAAAGGCCTCTAAGACCATTAAGTCCAACCTATGACTGATCATGACCTTGTCAATCAGACCAGAGGACTGAGTGACATGTCCAGTCATTTCTTGAACATGTCCAGGGATAGTGATTCCACCACTTCTGTAGGCAGTCCATTCCAATGCTCAACCACCATTTCTGTGAAGGAATTCCCCCTGATGTCTATCCTGAAGCTCCCCTGCCACAGTCTGAGGCTTCTTGAATTTTTTTAAAATCTTCTGTCAATATACTCTAATTAGCTCGTTGCTTACCACTGTGAAATGCCTGGCTCTGAAGTCTTTGCTCCTCTGCATCAGGTATTTATGCACACTGACAAGATGTCCCCTGAACCTCCCTTTCCCCAGGATGGACAGCCCCAGCGCTCTCAGCCTCTCTCTGTATGACCACACACTCCTGTGCCTCCAGCATTTTAGCGACCTTTTCCAGTAAGTCTGCATCTTTTGTACAGAGAAGCGCAGTGTTGTAGCCAGAAGTCCAGACCAGTGCTGAGCAAAGGGCAGAATCCCATCCTGCTGGTGACATCTCCAAATGTAGACCAAAGACAACCAGCCCTCTCTGCCATGAGAACACATTACTCGCTCACTTTCACCTTCTATCCAACAGGATGCTGAGCTTCTGATCTGCAAAGTTACTTCCCAGCCCATTGTTCTGCAGCCCATCCAGTGATTGTTCCTCCCCAGAAGGTTGGTCCTCCCCACATTTCTCATTGTTGAACTCCATGAGACACCTCTTTGTCCAGTTTTCCAGCCCGCCCCCTCTAACAGGCAGCACATTTACTTGGTCACACCTTTGTATTTCCTGAGAACTTTTTGAGGATGCACTCTACCTCATCATCCAGACTATTAGCCAAAATTTTGATATTGACAATGATAGGGGTCCCTGAGGTGCACCATTAGTCTCTGCCACAAGCAGAACTTCTTGTCACTCATAACATCATCCTGGACCCATAGTTTCATCAGCTCTCATTTAATTTATCCACTTCATCAGTTTCCCTAGGAGTATTTTATGGGAGGTAATGTTCAAAGCCAAGGAAACAGCCCTTTTTCTCTCCCTCTCCACTGAGCCTTTTCTTTGTAGAAGCTATCAGGCTGGACAGCCATGGCTTTGCCTTTGCAAATCTATAGTGACAACTCACGGTCACCACGTTCTTCTCCAGGCATTTGGAAATGGCTTTCTGGAATATAGGCTCTATTACTTTCCAACTAATCAGTGTGAGGCTGGTAGGTCTGTAGTTTCCAGGATCTTCCTTCTTCTCCTTCTTTATAAAGGAGTGACATCTGTTTTCTTTTTTTCATCTCTTCATATCACCACAACCTCTCAGAGTTAATCAACGAGGGTGCTGCAATGACACTAGCTCACTCCCTTATCTCTTACAGATGCATCCCATCAGGTGCCATGGATTTAAGGTTTTATACAGATTGTTTAACAATTCCCTACCTTTTCCACCCTACCAAAATTAAGTACGCCCTGCCCTGGTTTTCCTACTGGCCTCATCACCTGTCACAAGTCAGAGACTTGTTTTCTCTTACATCTCTCCTCACCTGCATTCCCAATTTGTCCTTTCTGAAGAGCTCATATTCTCTCAGTGCAGAAATTGTGAGATATATCACCACCTTTCTATGATCCCAGTGACAGTATAACTCTGCTAAAGCACAGCAGAGCCCTCATTTCCCCTGGTCATATCCCATGTGGAAACATGTTGGTGTAGGACAATTTCAGAGTGGGACCCCCACATGCTGGTCTCCCAAAAAGGACATGAAAGCTTTCCCCACAACTCTCTCTAGTTTCTTTCTTTATGTGGGTACCCCTGTGATGGACCCCCTTTAGCCCTGTTTTGTTGATAGCAAGTTCCCTTCATTTGCCCTATACTCTTTGTTCATCTACCACCTTCTCACCTTGTTTTGGTGATCCCCTCTCCACCCCACAGGTCCTAGCTGGCAGTTCTCTATCAGACTGACCACCCTGCTGCCAAAGATACTTTTTCTGTGCTTGGTCAGGCAGATCCCATCTCTTTCAAGCAGGCTTCAGTTCTCTAAGAGAATCTCATGGTCATAAGCACCAGAGCCCTGTTGCCAACAGAAAAGGCAAATATAATTGTTGACCTGCAAGGCGTCCCTGCTTCTCCAGCCCTTGTCTATCACACATAGGATCTAGGAGAGAACTCCCCTTGGTCCCCAATGACCATTAGCCCTTGACACTTTGCAGGTCTGGATGAGAGCTGTCAGCCAGAAAATGCAGTTGTTCCAGCAGCAAAATGTATTACAAAGTGGATCCATTTTTTAAAATCAAAAATACAAGCAACCTTACAAAAAACAAGTGATAGTTCAACAGAATCAAATGAATTTGTGCATTTCTAAGGAGATAAAATTTGTTTTCACTTCCTCAGCTTTATTCTTGCTTTTTTATTCTGTTAAGCCATTTATAAAGCTGTGTTGCAACTTTCTGATAGAATCATAGAATAGCAGAAGTTTGGGTTGGAAGGAACTTTTACCAATCTTCTGGTGCAATCCTGATGTGCCCAGTGACACCTTTCCCTAGATGCTATTGACCTTTTACAGGGTTAAAGATGTTGTGTGGTTTTTTTTTTCACCTGTTAAATTTGTAGCTTGAGTTTCGCTTTATGGAAATATAAATTAAAAAAAAAAAAAAAAAAAAACACAGAAAAATAGGGTTCTTCATCCCAGTTTGCTCAACATGTTTCTTCAAGCTGAGGAACACACCAGCACCAATGGGAAGTTTGTAGCCACAAGTCCATGGGTCTGTCTGAATAACGTAAAACCCCATCAATTACCCTGGACCAGGAGTGCTTTTTTGACTTTATGTCAGCAAAGACTGAGCAGTAATGACTGACTAGATTTCACATGGCTCAGCTATCAGCAACCACAGTAGCAGTGCAGGATAGACACATAAATGTTTGCAACAGAGAGTAAGCTTCATAGGGTAAGTCAGCATAAACCAGCTGTAAAATTCAGAGGTCAATATATTGCAATTGCAGGAAATGAGAGAAGATGCTGCACTGAGTATTTAAATAGAGGAGAGCAGTTTTTCACAATATGACGGTAAAAAGAAATTATTCACAGAAAACCTGAGAAAGCAGATGATAGAGTATGATGGCTGTGGTAAGTTATGAGGGTGCCACAGACATCTTTTCATTAAAATCCCTTCATTAGGATTTTTCCTGCTGAAGCTGAGAAGTTTCAGAAACAAATGTAAACAATGGTTATCTGCTGCTGTGGAATGCAACAGGTGGATCCGTGATTGGTCTCCTGTGGATGTTTGGATTTACTGACCACTCACAGCAGAGCTGCTCTCGCTCTCTGTCTGAGACACAGACCTTTGTTATTCATTCTTTTCTATTCTTAGCTTAGCTAGCCTTCTGAGAACCTTTCCTTCTATTTCTTTTAGTATAGTCACAATGTAATATATATATCACAAAATAAGAAAACAAGCCTTCTGAACATGGAATCGACATTCTGGCCTCTCTCTCATCCTGAAAACCCTTGTGACCACGGTCACATGAGGGTGCTGGTAAAACTGGCTGAAAACAACCCTGCAGCCTGGACAGCCAGGGTCAAACACCAAACTTTGGGTTTGATGCTGTCTGTTTAGGCTTCCAGCTCTGGGCAGCCATCCCTTCTCTGCCTTAATTCTGGTGTCCATGGTGGACACAAGTTCAGTGTGCAAGTGTTTTGCGGAGAAAAGAAGAGAACCCCACAACTTTGTCAAAGTTGTAAAGCCGGTATGTTTATTACAGCGCTGGACACATGCTGAGATTGCTCTCCTCAAAAAAGACATGTGTGCCTCTGAGAACTTCAGGTCTCTTTATATCTCTCTCGCAAATACATAAGCATACAGTTTCACAATAGGTTCATACATATTCATTTTTATAGGTTTCCTGTGACTTTTACCACTAGTTCCTTTTTGTCAGAAAAAATTCCAAGGTCGGGTTGACGTGCCCTTACAGCAGTCCCTGTCTCTCTCTATCATCTTCTGTCTCCCCCCCTTTATCTCTGTCCTTCACTGAAGTAACTTCACCGAGCTTAGGCCTTGCAGTCTGGCTAAATAACTATGGTTTCTAACCACAGACTCAACTCAAAAATGTACCTTTCACCTAAATTAAAATGGATTTCTATCCTGGAAAATGTTCACTTTGCCTCACAAGCACAGGCTCTCTAGCCACACAGGGACTGTCAGGCAGCTGAGGGGCTGAGGCAGCGGTGGCGCAGCCCAGCTGTGGAGCCCGGATAGAGTTGGAAGGCCGAGCTTTCAAGGCCACAGCAGGAAGCCTTGCTGCTACACGAGGGTAATAAGGCGGTGTGAGCGCGCGCGCCTCCCACACGGCCATGTGCACCGGCTGCATCCGCAGCAAGGCCTCTGCTCCGTGCGCTGGTTCCGTCACATTAACTCATCCCGCGTAGCCATGGCAACGCGTGTCAAAAACACGCTGCTGGCAGGTCCGGATCCAGCTCTGCCGAGCTCAGCCCTGGCGCGCGTGCCAGTGGGGAGCAAACCCTTAATGAGGCCCCTTAATTTCATTCATCAGGAACACCCCTGCTCGCACACTGCCGGTTTGAAAGGGCTTGGACAAAAACATCTTCAGAATGGAGGGGGAGACGAAAAAGAAAAACAGGCGAACCTCTTCAGCCCAATAGGAAGATTTCAGGCAAGTACCAAAATGCTTTGCTTTGTATGAGGAGACACCAGTGCTGTGTGGCTGCCCAGCTGCACAGTTTGCAGATCCTGAGCATCCGACACATGTGCTTGTGACCAGCAGAATCACCCTGTCCTGGCACGGACCCACAGCCACCTCTTGCAGCAGCACCCGCCCTCTCCAGAGCCCGAGTGTGACAGATTTTGCACTGTGACAGGCCAGTGACAAAGGAGGGACAATGATCTGATAGGAGGCATTACTTCAATTAGAGAGGCAAGGCTGGTGGTGGCAAGGATATGGGAAGTGGGAAGGAAGGAGAAGAAAAGCACAAAACTCATCAAATTTGTACTTCTCTCACTGGAAGTATTTTTAATTTATAAGGTCCTGGAATACAGTTGTCACCCACTTCTGCAGTCATCATCATGCTGCCTCTCATTTTTTTTTCCCCAGCTCTCCTGTCCCACCTTACTTGGAATGCCATCAATTTCCTCCCATCAGCAGGAGTTACAGTAAATATATTTACTTGTGGACACTCAGAGCCGAAAGGTGACAATATAATTAAGGTTTTTAATTCTATCCCTGAAGAGTGGTTCAGAACTCATAATAATTGACTGCTATGAAGGATATGTAGTTGTTATTTTGCTTTGTTTCATGTAATTGTTCACTTTGGCCAACTACATTTTTCCTTTAATCTGAATCCTATTCCCTGGGGGTGCAGGAAGTGTATCAGTAGTGCAGGAACATATGAATGGTAAACACGGACACTGGGCAGCACCCTGGGCTGCACGTTATATCTGGTGCCGTTTGCAAGGCACCAGATATACTTGCAAGGGAGGGAACACATTAGTGGGAGTAGTTGAGGAGTAAGATAATGGAGAAACAGGGAAGAAGGGAAGGCTTTTGATGTCACAGTATCTAAGACAAATCAGGCATTCCTCTCAATGTGCCTGACTGGATCTGCACATACCCTTGATATTGCTGATACTCAAACTAGAGGAATGGCGATCACAAAGTATCAGAAATACTTCCTCACAGTTTTTTACTTTAAAAAATGAACAACTGTGGTAATTGCCTGGTTAGCCTGCTAGCTGTTTCTATGATTCTGTATTCCATAACTGATTCAACACATGTGGCTGAGGCAGTACACTGGGTGAACAGAGCAGTCTCACCAACAGCAATGCCACCAAAAGCCTTTCCTTTGAGGCATGAAGTCAAAAACCTCTGCAACTACTTCTTTAGAAGGAAGAAACAGGACATGACAATTGTTTTTTACTACTGGTAATTAATATATAACAATGTCTGCCTCCTCCTCACAGGCTGGATCACTTGAGTCCCACTGGTGCCAGCAGAAAACCTTCCTGCCTGTTTCTGACCTTGCAGAACTGGACTACAGGAGCTGTTACCACACATTGGCTCAATCTTCACCCCAGATAAATCAGCTCACAGTCCTCTCAAATGCACAGGGGTATTGTCCAACACATCATGCTCGGTCTTGGCTTGCTGGGTCCTGGGAACTGGCCCAGCAGCACACTTTACCCTTCCTCCTGGCCTAGTCCTGAGCATTTGTTTTCCATCAAGATCTCCAGACGGGTCCCACAGGCTCTAGACTTCTAGGTCTTTTTGGTCCCTATAAATCAAATATCTTACACTTTTTAGGAGTTTCAAAATGACTTTTCTATTAGCCTTTTAGGCTAATAGTCATTAGGCTTTCAGAATTACTTTTCTATTAGATTCTTATTCCTCTGAATAAAATTACATTTTATTATTATAAACATATATATTTATATAATATATATTTATAATAATAAAATGTAATAATTATATATAAATTCACTGCATTTAATTCAGAGAAATATCATCAAGGAAAAGTGAGCACATCTTGGTTAAAGAGGAAGGAACAACAAGCAGGAATTAGTGAACAATAAACCAACACATGCATTTGGAAAGTTTCAGCAGAAACCAGCAGCAGCTTTGCAGAAAGTGAGTCACTCCATGTACTGCAACAATAACTACAAGAAGTACTGGAAAATGTTATGCAATACTAACTTTGACTTATCACATACCTAATCACATAATACCAATAAGACCCTTCAGAGAGACTATTTTGGCATGTAATTTGCCCTCCCTGACCTGCCTGTAATCTGTGATAGCACTCTCATTGTTTCACTGTTAAGGGGACTGGAAAAAGAGACAGAAAAGATATCTTTGAAGAAAAAAAAGAAAACATTAAAAAAAGTTGGTCTTACATAAGACAATCAAACACTGATAATGCATAAAATGGGTAAGTAGAAATGTTTCTGGCCATCTGCTCCTTTGTTATGTCCATTGTTATGTCTGGGTATGGCATCCTCTCCTACCATTCTTGCACCTATTCCTTTGCTTTAGGATAGAATTTTTTCCAGGGTGGTAGAGCTATGTTCCACAGGAATTCCTGATTTGGTTATCTCCTACTCTTAGGCATTGTGCATGGTTTTCCTGAAGCTCAAAAAGCTTGCATGCAGTGTCTTGCATAAGCTGGACAAAATCTGGCAAGTAAGGGGAGATGTGACACCCTGAGATCTAACTTCACACAGTCAATAAACAGTTCATCCCCCAGATGGTGACAGAGAAAGGTACCTAGGAATAATAGCAATGTATTCTGTGAGAAACATTTAAATTTGCAGAATTTAAATGTTTAGCTGCTGGTTATCCCTGGCATCATTCCCAATGTCAGGGTTAGTGACTCATCTGGATGCGCCAGTTGCTTTGCTTTAAACCTGGGGTTAGTTTCAAAGGAACAGGGGCAAAACCTGAGGGACTCCAGCTTCCACACCAAAATAACCCTTAAGAGCCCTACAAATCAATCTCAACACACCAGAAATATAATTATAGTCCCCAATACACTTCTCCTTCTCCACTAGCATTTTTAGGGAAGCAAACACCTCTTGGGCAAGAGGTCACGGAGAGTTTTAGTTTTGATTTGGGTCAGCTCATTTTGTTACAGATTTCACTTCAAATCCGTGCAGCTTCTTCTCCTAAGCTGGAATGCCACAGTTTGGGGAATGTGAACCCTTGTAACACTTTACTTTAAGCCTGTAATATTTGAGCTGGCAGCTTGTTTCCCATTATGCTTTTATAAGGGAAACTCCACAAGCAGTGCATGCAGAGTCACGGGCAAATGGAGGCAAGCACCCCATTGATAGAGCCAGCAGTTGTTCCAGATGGTGTCTGGGAAAGGATGTGGTCAGAAAATACCACTGGCTGCAGATGCCATGATGTTTAATATCACTTTACAGCAGACTTCATTATCGATGTTCATGGCCATGGACAGTGAAGAGATGCATTGCTGGCTGCACTTTTCGGTGCAGCTGAACTCTCTGGCCATCCAATCTCAGCATCTGTCAGAGCATTTCAGCCAGCAGTCTATGGGACCAACATTTCATTGAGGCACAGAACAGTGACCTCAAGACTTTGATTAATGACAGGGAGGACAACCCAGGAGCAACTGTAAAAAACTCACACACACCACTTATGAGCCATTGAGACCAGCTGCACCATTTAAACCTATGGCATGCAAGTCAGCTCACAGGCTGTCCCCATGGTTGATGAGCTGGAGGGAGACTTTGGACAAGGGCATGAAGGGAGACAAGAGAGAATAGCTTCATACTGGTTGAGGGCTGGACTACATGGTATATTAGGAAGAAATATACCTGTGAGGGTGGTGATGGACTGGCACAGGTTGTGCAGAGAAGATGTGGCTCCCTTACCCCTACAAGTCTTCAAGACCAAGTTGGAGCAACCGGATCTAGCAGGAAGTGTCCCTGTGCAGGGCAGGGGGTGGAACTGGACAATCTCTAAAGAGCCCTAAGGACAGGCAGCACAGCATACAAGGAACGACACAGAGACCAAGCTTCTACTGCCACATGAGTTAGAAGCACCCTTCCTCTCACTTGGACATTTACCAAGCAGTAGCAGAGATAGCATGCTGCATGCTCTTTTCCCAGAGGAATTCCATTAGTTTTGTTGCTGTCATTCTGCTCCCCTCTGGCTGAGTCTAGGCTCTGCTGGGCATCCCTCTGCACCAGCTGCTGTTTGCTGGTCCTTACAGGTCTAGGAGATGCGCCCACACAAGTATTTGCAACCCTTGGTGTTCAGCAGGTGTTTGCACACTGTCTGACCAAACCTTTCATGCCAACTATCTACTTAAGCCTTTGCTTTTTCCCCTTTCCTAACCTCATTCTTGAAACTTGTAGCATGAGCTTATGAACGTGTTCCTGTGCCCTTGAATCCATTAACTGCAGCAAAGTGGTTAATTATTTTAGCCTCTTTATGGCATCACTGTTAACATACCACACATTCATACTTCCAGTCATATAAATGGTAGTCTTTAAATAAAGAGGACGTGTTATTGAACTATTTATATTCAGAGCTGTCTGGAGCAGAAAAAGATTCAAGCGGGCATAAGAAAGCAACAAAAGTTAATGATTCAGAGATAAAATACTATGTTTTAATCTACAGGGTGCGTGACAAATCCAGGAAATTAGAAGTTAAAAGGGTACACGACTAAGGTGAGAGCCTCAGGACACATCTTCAGCTGCTGTAAAATTAGCGCCATCTGGGAGGAAGCCTTGCTGTAGCTAAAACAGATGAAGGAAATGTAGAGGCTCTCTGTGCCCACAGCATGTATCCTCATAGCTGCCTTGTGGGGGGACCAGGGGAACCCTGATAGCTGCCTCTGCCCCTCACAGTCAAGAAGAGGGATTACCATGCACGAGTCGTCCCTTGAGCACCGCAGAGCCAGGGGTGCCCCACAAGGGCTCGGCACCCCAGGGGAACACCAAGGGGTCCATACCCTGACTTGGCATGGGGCTATCTTGCCACTTCCATTTGTTGGGGGTTTTCTATCTCCACCTGTTAGTGCCAAACTGTTAATCCTGATGGCAATGAAATTCTTATATCCAACAGAATTCTCTCCTGCGTGCATGCCCACTTGCAGGTTTTCCTCTCACCAGCTATCAGTGAACTCATATCATGGACAAGGACGCACATCTTCACAGTCTCCTGGAAAGCCCAGCGCACTCTCCTGACCCTCAGCTGGGTCTACAGCTCCCCACAAGATACCCAGATCGGGACTTCTCTGCCAGATCAGCATATGGGCATAGTGGGACACTTCTGCATGGAGATACCAGGACTGGAGGTTGTATATGAGATCCTCCACTCCCTGTCACTACCCAGTTCCCTCCCTGCATCCTGAATCCAGAGACCATCAACATCCAGGGCACCCTTGGGGCGCTTAGCTCCACTGTCTGCAGCTAGGGAGGTCAGTCAGCTTTGTGCTGACAGACAGTAGTACAGACAATAGTACAACAGAAAAATAAGGTGAACTTGGGTGTGTTAGAACAACTTACCTCTCAGGGGTTTTTAGCCCACCAATCATTCAGCATATCAATTATTCAGGTTAATTCACCTTAAAATATGAGGGGAAATGAGGGGGAAATATGAGTGAGGACCAGAAACATTTGGTTTAGGAGCATGAGCAGCTCTAACATGCTACACTAGGAGCTTTGTTCAGTGACTAATTACTAATGGAATAAAAAACATTGATTCCACTAAAACAGAGGTGGGGGAAGGGGAGGGGAAAGGTACCTACAACAACCATCCAGTGCAACAACCTGCACTCTTCAGGGCAGTATCTTCTTTCTCCCAGCCAACTGCTTTTAAATCTCTATTACATCTGCACACAGAAATCTGGAGTGAAATCATTAGAGTGATTCAGAAGAAGTCTTTTGCTCAGGTGTTAAATGGAAACCACAAGTTTTTGCTGATGTTTAACTTTTGTAAGTAATGACTATAAAATTGACTTTGTCCCTTCGTCCCATTCATCTATAAAAGGGAGAGCTGGGAAGGGTTCTTTTTGATAGATTTCTCAGACAGAAATAAAGTGCAAGTGCAGCCATATTACATCTGAGAAACATTTACTGATAAAAAGGGTAAATGTTTTTACTAAAGGGAGACAGGAAAAGGAACAAGGAGGGAAAAAGAGAGATAGAGAAAGAAACATGTAGTATATGATAGAGATAATTCATGGTATATATGTGTATAAAATATTGTGAAAGTCCACAGTTTTGTCTTTGACCACTCTGGCTGGGAGCAGAGTCCTATTTCTACTCAACTAGCTCCTGGACAACGTTAAGATAATATCAGGTCTGTTAAAGTATGAATGGGACTGTCCCGGCCATGATCACTGACTTCACTGCCATCTGCACCTGGGAAGATAGCATCTAAACCTTCCGGGCCACGATTGCAGTATGTCTCAGCTACTTACAAGGTCTGCATCTGAGATGATTACATCTACTGTGCTCAAGAACTGGCGTCACTCTACTACATATGTGCTGTATTCATATTTCTAGAGCTTCATACTGTTGTTATTAGATTTCTAGAGTCCTATACTTTCTCTCGGTGTTTTCTTATAGCTGCAGATCTTCACAGCATGGACTCCTTCTTTTGCATGTGGCTCCTTCTTAGTCAGAGCTCCTTCAAGGCTCTCCCTGACTGGCCAACCCACCCCCTTTTATCTCAGTTATCTTCACTAGCCACAGCTGCAGCCCAATGAAAGACATCGCAGCTGCAGCCCATCAAGAGCAACTGGGACCCACCAGGGCAAGGCCTATATTCAAGTACAATACTGATATTTTACTAAGACTCAAAAGCCACTTCTACTATACATATGAATACAGATTCTGCCTAGATGCTCAGACATCCATCTGGATCCCTGGACCTATCTTTGTCTGTTCCTGCACATGTATGGACCAAGTTGTACATGTGAAGAGACACAAAGAAACGTTCGTTCGGTCACCCGTGCCTCAGGCAGAATAAACTCTATATAAGCTGGCTGCTTGAAGCAGTCGGGGTGAACCCCTGGGGAAACGCTGTCACTCTGTCAGTCAGACCCTGGTTCACCCAGCGCCTGCACCTGGGGCTGATGCTGTCTTGGCTGTGGTGGTCTTTCAAAATTCTATTTTTGTTATCGATATAATAAATCTTTGTTAATTTTTGTTACTGATTTGGCTACCAATTTGATCACTTACAACAAAGAGAAAACAGGGACAGAGTTACCACAAAAACGTCAGCTCTTTGTCAGCATCAGCTTAGCAGCTTGATTTCCCCAGCATTCTTTGCAGCCATCTGGGCATTAGCCCCACCAACAAGTGGGCAAGTGGACAATTGTGGGGGGAGGGAGAGGGGTAGTGTGCTAAATGAATGTGATTCATGCTAACAATTGTAACTACATTGGTATTTTAGAAAATATCTGTTAAAAAGTAATAAAGGAAAATGATACGTTATTAGTGTCACAAAACACGTGTTTTCAGATGTTCATGAGAAAATAGGATACAAGATGGAGAACTGAGATAAGCAATATCCTGAAACAGAATCAGCCTTGAGGATGAACAAAGTTAGGAAAACTTCCAAAGCGGAACTGGCAAAGTTAAGATGACTCCCAAGGCAGGATCAGCCTTGAGATGAATAAAGCTGGGACAATTCCAGATAGGGAATCTAAAATAGTAGTACTTACATAACACAAAGCATAATGCATATGCACAACTTGCCAGGTTATTCAGAGGACAGTGAGGAAGACTGTCAGCCTTCCTCTGGAAAGACCCCCCAAAAGCCTTAGCAACTGGCAGACTGTGCACTGTGTAGTATAGTGACATAAATCTCAAGAATCAAAAATAGGAGGACATTTACAGGAGAATCTTGATGAATATGTATTAGCATACAGTAAGTAAGTTGTGTTTGGATCCTTCTGCCTTTTGTATGTGAGGCAGGGTGGGAAGCCTTCCCTGTACCCCTGTCAGGTTTGTACCCTGGTCATTTTTACTTATGCTTTATCTGAACCACTGCCAAATTTCTGTTTTGAACTACTGGACTTTTATTTTATCTCAATTAAAACTGCTGCTAAATTTTAAGTTTGTGGTTTATTAAATTGGACATGGGGGACCTCATTTATAAGAGTAGGAACTCACAGTCTAATCATGGAGGCTTTCTCTGCCCCGATGGCTGCGAGGAGAAGCCTCCCTGGGGACAGGGCTGCAAGCCCATTTATAGCCACTATAAGAATATAACATATGTTGAGGTATAAATAAAAATCAGACTGGTCTCTCTCTCTCCTCCTGAAAAATGCTGTAATGAAGTGCATCAAGGTACAACTGGATTCAGATTAGTGACGGAGACTATTTTTCCAGATCTCTGCTTGAGCTTGAAAGATGTTGATTTTGTGATAGGCCCAGATAATTATTTCTTCTTTTCTTTCTAAAAGTGATAGTTATGAGATATCATCTGAAATTTTAAGCTGAAAAGGGATTCTATCTACTCTTATTCTTCATTTTCTATGCTCTTCTATGTCCAAGGATAACTCCAACCTTGAAAACACCAAAATACCTAGGTGTGAGACCTATGGAAGGGCTCTGAGATGAAACTTAGTTGCTGAACCGTCTTTACATTCAATCTCTGCACCAAGCTACAGTAGCTATTGCAGCCCCAGAATATTGCATATAAAAGGCCTGTCCAGGACAGGTTTTCGGTCAGTCTTCCTGTCCCTCTGTCATTTGCTAAGAATAGGTGAGAAATTAGAAGCTGCCTGCTGCTGCTGGGCAATTCATGCTTTTCCCTTTTTGCACTAATATTCCAACCAATAGCAAAGGAGCAAAACGGGTGTTTACAGAGAAAACTAGACTTGGTTGAGGTGCAAAGGCTCTACTCTTGTCAGGTCCCCTCCAAGGTGGTTGTCAGTTGTTGCACATCTGCCATCTCCCATGGATCCCCTGAGAGCTGTCACTGCTCTCATCTGTTGTCACCAAAGAGGATCTCCTGCTTTACTGGATGTCTCATATATAGTGATGCTTGGACTCAATACATACATCTGGTCACCTCTTTGATTGTTTTGGGTTTTGATCCTTTAGAGGTCCAAGACAATGTTATTTGTTCCTGAAGATTCTGGGCACCAGTGCCTGCCCTCTGACTTGGTGTAGGGAAGGGTTTTGGGCACTGTGTTCCTTACTGTTCTTGTGCTTATAGCCATGTCTGATGGCAGGCAAAAGAAATGTGACCCAGCTGAATGCCTTTCATGTCTCCAAGACAAGTGACAGTATTTCCATGTCACATATGAACATAAAAAGGGGCTATGTTGTCCATAATAAGTGTCTATTTTAGACTCTGAAGCTCTGATTTCAGACCGCTGATTTAACAACTCAGTGTGTTGATGACTTTGCATATGAAGCCAATTTCTTCCCATAAAATGACATTTTAAAGCCTCTGGACTCTCAGGATCTGCCTGGTTTTGGCATGTTAGAAGCACTTTTGTTATAAATGATCAAATCTGCAGCCAAATTATCAAAAATCTGACAGAGATTTATTAGGTCAATTAAAAAAAAAAAATTGAATTTTGAGCAACCACCACAATCAAGACAGTGTCAGTCCTGGGAACGGGCGCTGGGTGCGACCAGAGGTTTGTCCAACAGAGAGACGGCGTCCCCTCAAAGGTTCACCTCGAGTGTTTCCAGCATCCAGTTTATATACAGTTTATTCTGCCTGAGGCATAGACGACCACATCTTTCTATTCACTTATTGGAATGCAAATCTATTTCTATACAAATGTTGAAATAGACAAAGATGGGTCCCAGTTTGCAGACAAGAGTCTGAGCACTCAGGCAAGGGTCTGTTTTCATATGTAATGCCTTGGTATGGGTTCCTGAGTCCTCCAGATGCGATCAGGGCGAGTCCAAGTCTCGTGAAATTCTTGGGACACTGCAATTAATCATGGGCCAGGAAGGCCCTGATTTTACCTCCCAGGTGTAGGAGACAAGGAAATCACCATTGATGGTCCAGGAAGATCCCATTCAGACACTAAACTGGTCTGGTATTATCTTGACACTGCCAGGAATTAGTTACAATTTGAATAGAACCCTGCTCCTGGCGGGGGATGGGGGGGGGGGTTTAAAACATAACTTCTACAATATTTTATACCTACATATATCTACTTATATAGCATGAATTAATTACATATCACACTTTGTTCTACCTCCTGTTTAAGAAAAAATCTTGAAAAAACATTTCTACAAAGCAGATTCGTAGTTCAACCCATTGGTCTGTCCCTCCATGGGCTTCTGTGAGAGTCTGTCCGAATTTTCCCTCATCTGCCTCACGATTGTCATTGGGGGACCACTGAAGAGAAGACCCCCACCCTGTCTAGAATCTCTGGCTCTGAAGGAGAAAAGTCCTTCAGACACACCAAAGGCCCTGAGAGCTGAAAGCTCAGTGTTAAGCTGTTGTTTTCACAGGAGTGTTTGCTGTATGCTAAGAAGGCAGCACCGTGCTCCGTTTGCAACAATAGCAGCTCTGGAAGCTGTGCCACCTCTCGGCCTGGCTGGACTTCTCCTGAGTTTCGGATGGTCTCCCACAGAAGACCCTGGCCTGTTTTACAACCACTGTGACAGACAGACTGAGATGTGAGAAGCTTCTCCACCAAGGACTGAGACATGACACTCCTGAAAGGCCCCTCTGCTCCTTCCAAGGACTGGGACTGAAACCCCCAGCCCAGGGGAGGTGTGTGGGGAGGCAAGCTGACCAAAGCGAGATGTTTGCCTGCAGATTGTGACCACTGGAGCAAGAAAACATGGCTCTCACTCACTGCTGAGAACATGGACTACCTGTTACATCTGTTCCCTATTGTATCTGTCTCCTCCCCCCCTCACAGTTTTCAGTAATAAAAACCTCTGAGTTAGCCAGAGCCTGTGAGATCTCCCCAGCGTAACAGGCGGAGCCTCGGCTGGACTGGACCAAAGGACTCCATCTCTGCGTTGGTAGCTATATCCCCCCTCTCTCTCTCTTCTCTCTCTCTCTATCTTTTTCTCTCCCTCAATCCCTCTATCGCATTTGTGCTGTGGTTATTTCAATAAAACTGCATTTGATTTGATTATCACTGCAAACCCCCTTGTACCTTGTTGGTTTTTTGCACTCTGAGATCATTCCTATGAAGCATCAGGTCATCTGTCCACTAGGAGGGACCCTGACAGCTTCCACCAAAGTTTTCTTATACATTTGCCTCTTTACATAACATTGAAGCCACACACCTTTTTAAGGTTCCCACCCCAGTTTTATAGAACAGCATATAATATTTTTGGAGGTAAGCATTTCTCCATTTGTTTTTTCTTTCTCATAGGAATTTCCCCCCATTTTGCTACAGAACAATAAGAATTGGGTACTTAAAAGAGACAAAAGAAGTTGCCAAGCTTAGGGGAGGAGGGCATCTGGCTGCACTTCTCTTATCTGATGGTTTATCTGTCTTGGAGGGACAGAGATACCTCGAGAACTGGACTGGGAAAGAAGGAGCTGGGGCAGCTGCTAGCTCGCTCTCTCAGCTTCAGAGGGGAAGGCTGTGGTCGCTGTGGGAAGAATTCACTGCAGGGTTCTCTCTCCTGCCACCTTCTACCGTGAGTGGAGCTCAGCTCTAAAGAGGGGCTGTTGCACTGGGACCTTATTGACACCCTGCCTCACTGCAATATATGGTAGGGATAATTCATGCTATTAATGTATGGTATAAAATATTGTGAAATCCAAAACATGTCTTTGACCATCCCGGCATGAAGCAGCTGTCTATTTAGATTCAACAAGTTCAGGGACACAAGTTAAGATAACGATCAACGCCTTAACGTAAGAATAGAAGATTCCAGGACGATGATTACTGGTTTCCTGAGTTGGGAGCCACCCTGAGAGCGATTATCTCGTTGCCAATTGCATCTATCAAGATATTCAGCAGCGCCAAACTGATCCATCTGAATACACGGCTTCCCCGGAGCCAACTGACACCAACGGCACTCCTGGACTCAGCCTGGACGGAGCCTGGTCCAGCTCTGCACATGGAAAGAAACAGACATGCATGTGAAGAGATACAAAGGAAATTTGGTCATCTTTGCCTCAGGCAGGATAAACTGTATAAAAGCTCACTGCAAGAAGCAGCGTGTGTGAATGGGGGAGACTCTGACACTTGAGGGGTCAGGTTCACCCAGCGCCCAACCCAGGCTCGATGCTGTCTCTTTGGCTGTGGTGGTTTTGAAGACTGAAATTCAGTCTCACAGAGAAATTAATAAATCTTTGCTAAATTTTTGATAATTTTGGCTCATGATTTGATAATTTATAACACTCACCAAATAAACAACCCTTTCACCAGCTTCATGGGTGTCTCAGGGGAAACCCCTGGGACACCCAATCCCCTTTCCCCTCACAGAGAGTGCCTCTCTGTGGTGTTCTGGAGCTGGGTTGTTGATGCCCAGCGTCCTTGCTGTTCCTTGGCCGCTGCTCTGTGTTTTTCACTACACTGCAGCCAGGCAACACCAGCCTGCTGGGAGGGTTCTAATACAGCTTCTGATAGATCTCATCTGCCTCTCCAGGGCTGTGCTCATCCCTGCCTTCTGCGATATGTAATGTAGTTAATTCATGCTGCATAAACAGATATGTGTGGGTATAAAATATTGTAGAAATAATGCTTTAACCTCCCAGCCAGGAATAAAGCTCTATTCAAATTGTAACTAATTCCTGGCAACATTGAGATAGCATCAGACCTGTTTAACGTCTGAATAGAACCTTCCTGGACCATCAGAGATGATTTCCTTGTCTCCTGCACCTGGGAGATAACATCAGGTGCCTTCCTGGCCCATGATCAATTGCAGTGTCCCAAGAATTTCACAAGATTCAGACTCATCCTGATTGCATCTGGGCACTCAGGAAACGATATCATCTTATTCAAACTTATCCTGTGTGCTCAGACTTTTGTCTACAAACTGGGACCCGTCTTTGTCTATTTCAACATTTGTATAGAAATAGATTTGCATTCGAAGAAGTGAGTAGAAAGATGTGGTCATCTGTGCCTCAGGCAGAATAAACTGTATATAAACTGGATGCTGGAAACACTCAGGGTGAACCTTTGAGGGGACACCATCACTCTGTCAGACCAACCTCTGGTCGCACCCAGCGCCCGTTCCCAGGACTGACACTGTCTTGATTGTGGTGGTTGCTCGAAATTCTATTTTTTTGTAATTGACCCAATAAACCGTTGTTAAAATTTTTCATAAATCTGGCTATCGATTTGATCCTTTATAACACTTCCCATCTAGCAACCTGGAGGTTCCTATTACAAGTCCTTTTGCTATTCAGACAGGACACCAGGATTGGGTCCCTCTGTGAGTTCCTGAAGGAAGTTCCTTCTCCATCCCTTTCCCCTGTCACTGTGGTCACAAGGGTTGCAGGATGAAGAGAGAGACAAGAATGTTGACCTCATGTTCAGAAGGCTTGATTTATTATTTTATGATATATATTACATTATAACTATACTAAAAAGAAATAGAAGGAAAAGTTCTCAGAAGGCTAGCTAAACTAAGAATAGAAAAGGAATGAATAACAAGGGTCTGTGTCTCAGCACAGAGTGAGACCCAGCTCTGCCGTGAGTGGTCAGTAAATCCAAACACTCACCCAAGACCAATCACGGATCCACCTGTTACATTCCACAGCAGCAGATAACCATTGTTTACACTTTGTTGCTGTGGCCACAGCTTGTCAGAAGGGAGAAAAATCCTAAAGAAAGGATTTTAATGAAAAGATGTCCGTGACATTCCCCCAGCGGCGTCCAACATTCCCAACCCACTCCACAGCACCCCCTGCCGCCCTGGGGAAGCATCGCACCCGCCCTGCCCGGCGAGGCGCCGCTAGCGCCCCTGCCGGCCGTGACCGCAAGCACACCAAGAGGGAAGGGCCTGCAGTCAAGAAGGCGGCTGCTGGGTTTCCAGTTTTGTTTGTTGTTACTGCCACTGTTGTTGTTTGTTTGCCTTGTTATACAAACTAGTAAAGAACTGCTATTCTTTTTCTCATATCTTGGCCTTAAAGACCTTAATTTCAAAATTTTAATAATTCAAAGGGAAAGGGGACATATTTTCCATTCCAATGGAGGCTCCCGCCTTCCTTAGCAGACACCTGTCTTTCAAACCAAGACAGGTGAGTTATTTTATTTCCATTTATTTCCAGCAGCTGAGCAGTTTCGATTAGATTTGGAAAGATGTTCAAATGCTAATATCTGTAATGAGTCCTGTCAAGGCCCTTCTGGAAAGCCATGTCATTTTGGGGTTTCCTCCCTACCCCAGCTGGGGTGTTTAGTTGATGCCTGCAGGCTCAGCCAGTGAAGTGGCAGAATGCCTTAAGAACTTGACTCAGACTAAACAGTCATATGGGCACTGAGAGAGTGCTCACCGGATCTTCAGAATGTACCAAGGCCCTGATTTTCTCTTTGACAGGTAACACCAGTGTTATCTGCTAACTTGCATTGTTTGCATATCCCACACTGGTAGAGACATACATTGCACCAGACCAGGTGCTAACTCCACAGAAAACAACCCTGTCCTGGTTTCACAGGTATCTGAGGACATCCCGCCCATACATCTCCTTTGCTTGTATGTAGACTCCACCCCACTTATGACCACCACCAACCTCTACGGTGACAAGAGGTGAATTCAAAAGCTGAAATATAGTGGACTTGAAAATGTATAGGGTACTTGCCCATGGCAGCAAGCATGCAGCCCCCCACTCCATTCTGCAACAGCAATGCAATTGGTAACAACAGGTCTCCCCTCACTCCCCACTTTCTGCAGTTTGCATACTTTGGAGGTATTCTGCATTCCATTTGGAGCCCAAGAACCTGTCCCCAGTGAGTGGACTTCTTCGCCTGCCTGAAAATATCCCAGGGACTCCAAATGCCACAGACCTGCATACTTCAGTTGGTCCATAAATAAAAGGAAAGGGGAAAAAAAAAAAAAGAAAGGAATGTTCTCCTTTTCTCAGTGTCTGCTTTTCTAACACCTTATACTTTGTGTATTAAATACAAAAAACAAAAAACTCTCTGAGTTATGTAAAGGTCTGTAGCTTTAGCATCATGTATGTCCTCTCCCACTGTAAAAACAGGGAGCTGGAGAGGATTATTTTTAAAGATTTCTCAGATGAAAATAAAGTGCAAAGTCAGTAATATTATATCTGAGAATTGTTTATTGATAAAAAAAGTTAGTGTTCTTACCGAAGGGGCATAAAAAAAGAGAGCAGAGAGAAAAAAGAGAGACAGAGAGAGAAACAGAAGACACAGACAGCATTTCCCCCAGAACGCCAGCCACTCTGTAAGCATCAGATCAGCAGGCAGAGTGTGTGAGATGCAAATAACTCTTTTTAAATCACTTTCTTTTAATTACTCTTTTTCTGTTGCTGAAGTTTAACCACTTCAGGATATAGAAACGTATCTGAATTTCTTACTTTATCTCATTGCAACTAATGAGATAGAAAAATGCATGTTGTTTTCATTTCTCCATTTTTACCACTGAGCACTACATTAAAAAATTTGAGGTTTTGTAACAAAATCCTCAAATCCAGGCAGAGAGTAAGAAATTACTTGCCCTTTTTATGTACCACACAACATAACAAGTCAAAAATCAGTTGCTGAAGTGTAACTAATGAGTGTCCTTCTACACCTTCTACACAAAATGCAAGACTTAGGCAGCACACAGGCAGATGCTGCAATTAAGGCCCACCATGGTCCTCCCAGACAGCACTAGGTCTTCAGCCACGGAGATTGGCAGCATAGATACCCATTTCTTCCATAATAAATTAATAAAACACAGCAGAATTCGGTCTAAATTTACCTGTCATAAGCAAAGGCACTGCCTGCTCAAGACAGAGGACAGAACAAAGTGTGTCTTGCTGAGCATTTCTGACGGATTAAGGAGCTAATGCTCTTAATCTGCAAAATAACAGACACCCACAAAAGCAAATCTTGAGTCACAGGTGAAGTTTCTTGGGCAGCTGTGATGACTCTTCTACACCACTTCCCCTCATCCCAGTTTGGGAAAGATTTTGACAATGCAGAAATAAAAATTAAAAAACACATGAGAGGGTATCTGACACAAGCTGAAGACCAATTAATGCAGAAGGTAAAAAGCACGTTCCTGAAAATTGTCCATAAGTCTACAGATATTGCCACCTCTGTACAGCAAAGCTGTGTTGCCATAGTTGTCTTCAAACTTAATTAGAGCAGAGAAAAACAACTGGGAAAAGAAAAGTGCTAACTAGTGTGTATGACTGAGGCTTTTATTATAAACACCCAGCCCAGTAAAGGCAGGTCTTCCTGTTACTGCTGTGCATTTTGCATCAGGCCACACTGAAGTGTGGTCCCTCTGTCCCCAAGAGCATGATGGGCTGTGATGCTAAAAGTGCACCCTCTCATCATCTGTCTGGCTCTCAGAGAAGCTATGGGAAGGCACTGTAGCTGACTGAAAGGTCGTCCTAGGGACAGAACAGGACTACGCAAGCCAACATTATCAGAAAACTGATGATGGGCTACAAAATCCCTTCTGGAGCTTAGGAACAGAGGTCGCAACTGCTGTCACACACTGCTCCAGCATGAGGTGGTGTGGAGCACTGCACATCAGCACCGCCCATGCCATTTGGGGCAGTTCAGCACCCTGAACCCCACGGCAGCAGCCTGTGAGACCCGACAGCAGCAGTTGTCCAGGTGACCTGAAGGGCACTGTATCACTGCCACACTGGATGCAGCAGCATCTCTTTCAGGAAATCAAATACAAATCAGACTAATTTCCACCCAAATCCAAGCTGCATCTCTGTACTGGTTTTGGCTAGGATAGAATTACTTTTCTTCCCAGTAGCTGGCACAGTGTTGTGTTTTGGATTTGGTATGAACAATGTTGTTAACACACTGATATTTGCTAGGTGCTCAGTAGTGCTCACCCTAAATCAAGGACTTTTCTGCGTCCCGTGCTCTGCCAGTGAGAAGGTGCACAGGAAGCTGTGAGAGAGCATGTGAGAGAGCATGGCCAGGACAGTTGACTCAAACTGGCCAAAGGGACATTCTACACCATAGAGCATTCTACCTGATGTCTATAAACAGGGGGAAGTTGTCCAGGAGTCAATGATTACTGCTTTGGGAACAGACTGGGAATCAGATAGTGTGAGGTCAACAGTTGTATTGGGCATCACTTGTCTGTCTTGGGTTTTAGTCCTCTCTCACTTGCTTTCCCTTTTTTTTACTAGTATTATAATTATTGTAAGTCGTATTGCTAGTATTTTATTTCAGTTTGTTTTGATTAGTGAATTTTTCTTAACTGACAAAACTCACTATTTCTTTCTGATTCTCCTCCCCACTGGGTTTGTGATGGGGGGTGTGAGCAAGCAGCCGTGGGGTACTTCGTTGGTGGCTGGGGAGGATTAAAGCATCACAACATCCTGTACAGTTCCCATGCACCACCTGTGCCACTCTAAAATCTCAACAAAATCCATGAAATGTAATGTACACAAATGTGGGAGCAGCAAAATCTTGGAGAGTCTCTCAAAGACTGCACATTTGTTTACCCAAGTATTCTCTGTAAGGGGTAGGCACAAACAGACAGAAAGCCGGGAAATATTTGCAGAAGCAGAGGCAGAGGTAGCACAATTTGACTCACATGTTACAGGTCCATTCTCTCTGAATCTTGGAATTACAAGAGAGTACCCCAAGCTTCTACATTAAATGACAGGGTTTTTTTGTATCTGTAGCAGTTTTCAGATCACCTGAGTTCAGTAGAACTCCCTATAAAGACTATTCACTGGATTTTGCCTCTTGTAGTGCTGGAGTTTTTACTGTTCCACTTAATTTAGTCAGAAGTACTGGTAATCTGATACATATTACATTTTCCCAGATTTATATTGCTGTATTAGTCCACTTCATTACTTAAATATGTACTTGAACAACTACTCAGTTCTGCTACAGGATACCCTTGGATATAATACAGGGGATCAGAACAAGAAAAAGCCCCAATAAGTTGCTTTCTATTTTTGCAGAGACTGTGACAAGCTTCCTTACAGCCATCAAACAGAAATGGCAGGCAAACTACATTCTTGTCATCAGCCCATGGCATTGCATCACAAACCTCTGAAAAAGCCTGGTAATGTTGCTTTCCAGAGGGGTTTAAACAGAAAAATATTTTTGGTGTAAACGCAAATATTAGTGCAGTCATGCTAAAAACTGTTTCCTTGATGAAAAGGTAGTTCTGGCCACTAGAAGAAAAAAAGACAATACCACTGCATGTTCCTGGCAGAGGAGAGAGTTATTAATCCTGTGTAAATTTGCTAGAACCATAAACACATACAGGCATAAAATATAATCACTTGTGGTTTTTTTTAAAGTTCCAGGAATCAAAGTGTTGGAAATGATTATTCACAAATCATTGAACAATGACATTTGGCATATATAAAACTTCTGATCTTTTCAGAAAATTAACAAAATCAGATATTCAGTTTGTGATTGAACAGCAATGGTGTAAACTGATGTAGGTTTTGCCTTTATTTTAAGGAAAATTTAGGTCTCATTCTGAGGAAAACAATGTGTTTTTTCCAAGCTAGACATATGTTATATTCGTAACATTTTTTCTTAATTTAATTCTCAATTCTTTCCTTCAATTTACCAATGCACAGCTCTTGGACTGGCAAGGGTTTGTCTTTTCTTTCCTTCAGAGCCCATACCCTGTCCTCCCTGCTGCTCAGAATGGGTCTCAGTTTGCTGCCTTGGCACTGCCCACCCTGTCCAGGCACGCTGCTCCTCTCACAGCACGCACCTTGCAGTGTGGGTGGTTTCATGGTGCACAGCGAGCTACTGTGGTTGGCAGTGGAGAGGCACGGGCAGCTTCTCTACCCCACTACAGCCTGCTGCTGCACGTCCCAGTGCCTGGGAGAGCTTTTTCACCTCAGTGCTCACATGTACCTGCTGTGCTTCAGTCTTCCACACCAGTGAAACCTCCCAGTCCTCAGCCTCTGCCATGCAGAGCAGCCACACTGAAGTCATGGTAGCCACACAGCACTCATGCTACTTTAAACATATTTGTGTGCCCCCTACCAGGCTGTTGCAAAGTGAAAAGGCAAGAAAAATCACTGAATTGTTTAATTGTGCCTCTACAAGGGATTTCCAGGGAATCTGAGCATGCTTTAACCAGTACAGCCCAGTGGTGTCTTTCACACGGGAGGGAGGCTCCAAGAGTGGTTTTAACCGTGCTTTCTCCTCCACAGGGTGGGCATGTCCAGGACCCCTGGCCCCTAGCTGGGGTGGCAGCCAGTGTGAGGGGCCACAGCACAGTGCTCCCCAGAGGTGCTGCAGTCAGAAAGCACAGACCAGTCCCCTCCGACAGGTAACTGATTGGATTAGGAGTCCTGTCTGACAGCTTGTCTGCTCAGCCGCATGGGCTCATCAACCTCTCTGTCCTGCCTGCTAATAAACTCAGCTCGTGGGACCGTTCTGCTTGATGATCTCTCCTTGGGGAGTTTTTAGGGCTTTGCTCTGTGAAAACTACTTGGAGTCTATTAAAATTGCAGCTCTGCTGTTGTCATGTTGTCCGGGAGAGTCATGGGAGGTGCCTGTCACCCAGGTGGAGGTGACTATTACATATTCGAGTGAAAAAACAACCCCTGCTTTGGGAAGAGACACATTCCTGCCCGCAAATGGAATGGAAGGTGCGTATCTGCGATAAAGGATGAGCCTTTAAGGGAGAAGCATGAGGAAAGGAGACACGGCAGTGTATCACTGTACCCTCGCTCTGCTGCTGAAAACACCTGTGATGCCTCTGCTGAACGGATTAAGAAATGGGCTCTAGGTCATCAGCCCTATGCTGCTGCTTCTGCTCCTCACCTGCAGGTGCTGCCAGCTGGCTCTCCAGGCTGCAGGAATTCAGTGACAGGCACCTGTTGGGGAAACTGCCTACTCCACAACTTTGGAATTTAGCCATGGCAGAGTTTTCTGCTTTCAGAATGGGATTCTGCTTCAGTATGTCTGCAGATACCAGCAATCATCTCAAAAAGGACACCGCCTGAATAAATCAGAAGACAGCAATTGTGGGATCTGTAGAGGACATATAAAAAAGTCACAAATTTAGTTTTTTTCTTGGATTCACCATTGGAGAGCTAAGGGGAGGCAGTCTGAGAAGAGCTGGATGCAGAAAAACAAATTTAAATCTTCCAGGCTGTAAAGCTGCTGTGCCTTTTGCCTCAGCCACCACAATGAAAGGACTCCAGTAATCTTTGTTGTTTAAGATTAAAATGTTAATGAAAGCAGATTTTCAAGCTTAGTTGATGCAAGATATTACAAAGAGATTTCAAGGTTTGTTTTCATTGGGCAGCCAGCAGGGGTAAATTCTGAATTTGTGTTAGGCTTGGGAGAACCTTCCAGCATCCTGGTATCAACAAGCCATCAGAAATATTTGGGCTGTTCAAATGTCCAGAACATTCATGATTCACTTGAAAAAACTCAGAAGGAATGAAATGTGTGCCTGATCAGGCAGATTATATTATATAAATAATTTAAAATTATGGACAAGCAATCTTGGCAGCCACAGAGATCTGCTCTTCCCTTTGCAAAGGGGAGATTTGCTGCAAATAGAGATTTGCTCTTCCCTATTGTGGGATCTCAGCACCTCAGGATGGAGGTGCAGAGTGGCCGAGAACACCCTTGGGGGGCTCGGGAGTCCTGGAAGGTTGCCAGAAGTGTCTGGTGGCTGGACTTTGATCCGACACAGGAGACGACACCTGTATGAGGACTGGGAAGGTTTCACTGGGTGAATGGTGAAGGGATAAGTTAATTAGAGTGTAAAACACAGGGTTTAGGATTTCTGTACAGGGGGGTCTAAAGAAGTAAGATGGAGGAATTGGGGCGTGTCCTGTTCTTCTTCTTCTTCTTCTTGGCCTCCATCTTCTGTGGTGATGTTGGCACTTTGGGATTGGTTATTACTAGAAGTGCACCGGTTAATAAGGGTAGAAGGTATTGGGGAAAAATTATAAATATTGTACGCGTAACTTCAGGTATAAAGATAAGTGACCACCCGGGGGCTCGCAGTGTGCTCATGGCTGGCTTGCTGTGCAGACCTCTGTTGGGCTGAAAGAAAATCTTTTAGATAAACAATTAATAAACACCGAGACCGAGAAAAGATCAGGAGTCTCTTCTCGTCCTTTGAAGCGTCGGCTCTTCAAGGCCATCCCTGGGCCTTTCCAGGCCACCTAAACAGCCGAGAAACCGACAAGTGGCATCCCTGAGCTATCTCCGGTCATAAATCAGCCGGGAGAAACAGAAATCTACACCCTATGTTTCTCTGCCAACAGAGCCACCCCAATAAAACTTTCCCCTAATGCACAATCCTTTATGGAGAGTTGGGTTTGTGTCTGGAAGCTGTCCCTTTGTGTGCTTTTACCCACAGACCTAGCAGTTTGTAGTGCTATCTTGGAGCAATTCATAATGATAAGGAATCCTAAAAATCATCTAGTGCCCAAAAATTGTTGTTATATGTTTAGGACCTGGCAGTTAGGAATCTGGGTGGGGGGAAGTTGGCTTTCATGCAGTGTTTTTAAAAAGCTGCCCATCCAGGCTCTGGCTCCCTCACGGCTCAGGACAGGGTGTGCTTCTTTTGCTGGCAGTTTTCTTGGTGCTCAGGCAAAGGGGTTTTTTCCTTCTTTTTTTTTCCTCTTTTTTTTTTTTTTCCACCTTTTTCTGTTTTGTTTTAGTTTTAGTTTTGGTTTTGGATTTGGATTTTTTGCAAAATTTTGTTCATGGTTTGAAAAAAACTGTGGTGGTGATATTTGGGGGCTGGCTGAGAGAGAATTCTCCAGCTGCCTGTTAAGGATGTGGCATTGCCATTAGCTGCATTGAGCAGGGCACCAGGAGTGACCCCAGCATAGCTGCCCTGTTTTGACTACGGCTGCCAGGAGAAAGACGGGAACAGAGAACAATAAATATAGGACATTTCTTCTGCTTACCACTTTGCAACCTTCCTCTTCAAATACTTCAGATACTTAGAGATGAAATGCAAAAACCAAGTACTGACTGTCATTGTGCTGTTTCAAGTTTTCACCAGTTCTGACTGACAAACCCAGGATTTGCAGCTCAGGTGCAAGGCCTCTGTGCACATTCTGCACAGCTCTGCCTAAATTTAAAATTCAGGATCCTTTACTTCTTGGACCCCTTAGCTGCCTTGATGTTGTGACAACTGTGACCACCAAGGGGATGTGCTCACACCACTAATGTTATTTCAGCCTTTAAATTAACACATATTCACATCTGTTGTATAATTTCTACACATCCTCACACATAGCTCTCTAGGGTAAATTTCAAGGGGGAAGAATTGGTTTCCTCCACTACTTCCCATGAGCCATATTTTCACATTGGCATAAGGGGAAACATAATTGTGGAAGATATCATGCTTTAATTCAAAACCTTAACTGAGACTAAGAAACTGGTCACAATTTGTGTACTGCTTGTTTTCCCCATTTACCTTATGTTCAGTGTAAAACACATTAAAAAATGAGTATGAATTTCCATCTTCTGAGATGTGGAAAACAGCATGATCCTCAAAGTCCACAGTACTTTGGCCATGATGATATCTTGGTGAGACTGTGTCTCTAGGTGTAAGCACAGCAGCTTCAGCTTGTGAGCAGCAGTGGCCATTAAAATGATGGCATGTGCATTTCAAACACAATATTTAGAAAACAGCATTTGGCTGATCAGTTGCAGCATTTTGATTTTGCTATAATTGTCTTTTTAAGAAGACTTAAAGTCACTACAAAGTCAAATTACTGCATGGCTGTAGAGCTGGTGGTAGCTATACTGTCTTCTTTTGGTAACTCTTTCAAGGGAATTATATCTTGGAGATTTCTGTTGTGACATGCTAACGGTTTTTTCTGTGGCACCTGTCCATGGCAGGGGGGATTGGAGTAAGTGACATTTAAAGGTCCCTTCCAGCCCAGGCTATTCTGTGGTTCCATATACCACCCCTATTATTTGTAGAAGGTCACTTCAGTTAGTATTCCACTTCCAGATCTCCTGTGAATTTTGGTTAAAAGCAAAGCAAACTCACATCTTTTGTTACATTCTAGTCTGAGTTTGGCATTGGGAAGGGTAACCTGGTGGCAGCAAAACCTGCAGCAATACTGAGGTCTACTCATGATCCAAGCTCTGTTTGGGGATCAAAATAGCCCTATTCACCTCAGATCCATGAAGCCCTCATAGTTTGACAGGAAAAATGTGCACCTGGAGTTGAGGTTCACAGGATACACTTGATGTTGACTCTAATTATTTGTGGGAATGTGGTGCAGAATGGCTCAGGGAGCAGTAGTAGGACGAAGCCTTGGATTTGTTTGAACATTGGACACTTGCATACATCCAGCTCAGGTCAACAGTCCCTTGAATGTATTAGTACCTCGATGCTAATTTGTGGGAGGAATTAGAGTCCTTAAAAGTGGTTGCTAGCAGACAGCTATCTATGTCTAGTGACCCTCTAGATACCGTATGATTTTGTAGTATCAGTGCCTGATCATCCTCACAGCAAAGAATTTCTTACTCATGTCAGTCTGGTTATAAGTTTTAATTACTAAGTACATAAAAGCTTTGGATGGAAGCAGGCATTCTTAAAACTCTACAAATGAGCACTTGTTAACGATTTAGCAGCTATCTGAACAGAAGATGATCTCCATGGTATCATGTGGTGGCTTATTACCATGGGAGCACATTCTGGAAAGCAGTGATGTCTTCTTCCCAGGAGCATCACACACAATCTGTGTGCTGTGGGCTGAGCAGAGCCAGTGAAGGGTGGCTGATGGGGAGCCAACAACTTAACCATGTGTTGTCACATGATGCCCAAACCACATCTCCTGCGGTGTGTCGCAGTGAGCGATCAAAGTGTCTGCCACTGGTAGCAAGCAAGTTTTCCCTGCTACCTTCCCCCTAGCTGCAGCTGCAGTGTGCCACAGTGCACCTCAAACAGCAGGACCACAGCTGCCCAATTCCTGATGTCCATGAACCTGTCAACAGTATTGGAGGCATTGTCTTGGTCAGTCCCTCCACAATGCTCAGACTCCACCAGATTGAGACTGAGACCTGTTTTAAAGGGGAAATACTCTGAATTCTGCTAATCTGACCTTGCATAATGTCAAGGAAAGGAAAAGAGCCTTTATAGAAAGTAGTTGCGCCAAATTTATTTCCAAACCCAGTATTTTAGTGGAAGGGGAGAGAAATTTTCAGCTTTTTAACAAGGGCCAATTGCAATAGGAAAAGGGGTAATGAGTTTAAATTTAAAAAGGGTGAATTTATAATCTGTATTAGGGAAAATTCTTGACTGTGAGGTGGTGAGGCACTGGAACAGATTTCCTATAGAAGTTGTGGATGCCTCATGTCTGAAAAGCGTTCAAGACCAGGTCAGACAGGTTTTGGAGGAACCTGGTCAAGTGGAAGATGCTCCTGCCCATGGCACACATTTGAAACTAAATCTCCCTTACCACCCAAACTAGTCTATAAATCTGTGATTCTATTTTTTGGTGCTGCTGTATACAGGTCCAGTAGAAAATGCTTGTCATTGTGTTCAGTTGCTGTTTTGCTGAAAATTACATCAATTTTACAAAAGTTCTAGCTTCCTTAAAGCCAACAGAAACCTCTGGCATGATAATAGAAGAGTCTGTAGCAACCAAAATCAGGACATGAAAGGTAAATGTCATGGTTGAGTGCAGGGTGCCCTGAGTGACTGAAGCTTTGGAGGAAAAGAGAAGTAGTCCTTCATGCTTGGGCTGTCCAAGCCAACGAGATGATGCTGGTGTTTGCTGTTGATGGCTGTGCAGAGTTGTTGTAGCTACTGTTGGGGGATGTGATGGGGGTCATGCAGCACAACGCAAGTGCAGAGAGGATGCTCAGACGTGAGCTGCGTTGTGGTCCAACCCCAGTAACTAACAGGAGCAGGAAGAAAAACATCTCATTTCCCTCCCTGGAGCAATGCATTTAAACATTAAAAGGAAACTTCTGCAGTATCATGTGAACCTGAATCCTTGAGTGAGGAGACCCTGCCTCTGCATCTTGCTTCTCTGGGGTTTGAGCCACAGGCCAGCTGCAGCGAGGCGCATGTGGCCAAAGTCCGGCTAGCTGATGGGTAAAGGCCGACACCTCAGCTGCATGGAATGCCAGCCCCCCTTGGCGTCTTGGCCTCCGGCTGGGCTGGATCGCGGACCGGACTCGCAACGCTGGCGGGATGAGAGGAAGGAGTCGGACACTTGCTGGGGGGTGAAGGTCGGTTTATTGATGTCTTGGGGGCACCAACCAAAGGAAGGCACCAACCAGCAAATGGCCAGGAGCAGTGGGAGAGGCAGGGTTTTAAAGACAGTGGGTGGATAAGGGAGGGATTCACAGAGAACCAATGGGAAAAGGTACTGGGAGGAACTTAACATAACTGACACACAAAGGTATCCAATAAATACAAAGTAAAGGAGGGGCCCCGGGACCACAGCCAACCACAACCCCAGAGAGAAGAAGGTTCTCGAAAACTAGGAGGAGTGGGGGGTGATTGACTGGGCCCAGGGAGGAGAAAAGGTTTGCTTATAAGGAGAAATAAGGGAGGGGAAATTACATAACTTACTTGACTGACAAAGCAAGGGGCAGGGGTAACCATAGAAACGTAACTGTCAAAAGGGCTGTGGCGGGAAAACTGGGGAGGGCAGAACCATTTTACATAGAGAAAGGGGGAAACAATGCATAAAATGGGGGAGCAAAACAAGAAACTTAAGAACACAACAGCCAGCACCAGCCTATGACATGGGAGGGGAGGCTCAAGTCACAGTTTGAGACACATAGTTTCTGAGGTTTGTCTCTGAATATGAATAACCATATTCAGTGTTCCATCCCTTGATACAAAATGGATCAGGAACAGATCTTAAACCCTTGCTGTTCACACACCCTTTCACTCAGTGACCCAGCAAGCCGCTCTGGGAGGGGCACCCTATCCTCTAAAATGCTATGGAGCAAGTCCATACCTGTCCTATAGCTGGGAAAAAGGTTCCTTGGTGCTCAGATTGTGTGCTCTGTTCATCTGTGGTGACGAATCCTGGTCCAGTCACACTGCTGTGATTACAGTGAACCTGATGGATGGGGCAGCCCGGACATACTGGAGAGATCACAGTTAGTGCAGGTGTTAGGGGTTGGGATTTTTCTTTCCTTTTCTTCCCTTGTTACTTGTGGAATCTTTTCCCACTGAGTTGCTAAAAAACACTGATGACTGGGTGCGGCAGGGAGGGGGAACTCCTCTGGTTTTTGGGAGTTTTCTCTCAGGGGGTGGGGGTGGGACAGAGATACCGACACCATGAGAATAGAGGCAGGTAAAAGATGAGAGCTGGGCAGTTGGGGACTTTCGCTCTTTGGCATCGGAGAAGGATGGCCAGGCTGTTGCTTACTACGCAGAGAATTCAGTGGCACCGCTGGGGCTCAGCCCTGAGGGACCCATCGCCACCAGCTCGTGTGCCCCGGGAATCCCAAACTTTGCCTCTCCCTGCCCTGCTCAGAGCCAGGCCGCTGCTGCCCTGGCCCCACTCTTTCTTCGGCTCTACTCTGGTTTCCTCCCTGCTGTAGCCAGCACCATGGAATTTCTGATACATTTCATCCACCACCCCCGGATTTTTGCTCATTCCTGCTGGCTGTGATGGTAATTGCACCAAAGGGGAAAGTGCCAGGGATTGAGAAGGGTTTATTAGGTCCCTGGTTCTGTTTGTTGTTAATGCCATAATTATTGTTTGCCTAGCCTTGTTATACATACTAGTGAAGAACTGTTATCCCTATTGTCATATCTTTGCTTGAGAACCCCTTCATTTCAAAATTATAATAATTCAGAGGGAGAGGGGTTTACATTCTCCATTCCAGGGGCGGCTCCTGCCTTCCTTAGCAGATGCCTGTCTTTCAAACCAAGACAGCAGGTTGCTGCAGTTGTTCTCCTGGGATGCTGGTGGGAAAAGGCCAATGTCTTGCAGTGGACAGGGACGTTGAGCCAATTGCTTCAAGGGGACAAAATCTAGGATCAACACTGGGGCCGCCAGCCCCTACAGCATCTCTCTGCTCTGGTTCCCAAGCCACCTCTGTTCCCCATCTCCCTCCTGGTCCAACTTCAGATCAGAGACAGTAGCAGTGACCCTCTCTCATTCCAAAATATGAAGTGGGGATCCCGAGCACCTCAGGCTCATGCCAAGACTCCCAGTTGTCTGGCATGGTTGTCTGGCATGGATGTTCCATGCTGGGAAGCTGTCAGCCTCCAGGGAGCCCCCTTACCGCCTGCTGGCCTGGCACTTTTATCATGCACAGTAAGAGGAGACATAATCAATTCCCCAGTTGGCACTTTGCACTGAATACACACTTTTTCAGTCTGATAGCAGGACTAAATTAGTTATTTAGCAATGAGACCCTAATTTAAAGTGAGCAACTGCCCTGACAAGGATCATTGTTCAAGTCTGTCCCCTCTTTGCTTTCAGATGAGAGGCCCACCAATCCATGGAACGGGATAAATAGACAATTAGAAAATAGATATATTTTGTTAGTTCTACAAAGCTCCCTGGTGCTGTCAGGCTCACAATAAAGGGGGCTCTGGTAAATTGGTGGGCAATGAAAGCCAGCTGTACAGTCATCACTCCTACAGACACAAAGCCATATGTGGCCATTTACAGAACATCCCTGAAAATAGATGGAGCCAATAAGACCGGGGGGAACTAAAAATACTTGACAAAGTTGGCTACTCTTCATTTAACAAGAATAAAATATCTAATGGTGTGTAATAGAAGCCATCCATCATTCTTGAGTAAAGAACAGGTTTAATACTCTACTTTTAACTATTAATGCAAGCTTTTATTAATCGGTAATAAGTCAGCAATTAGTATCTACTGTGTGCAGCACGGTGATGTTGTGCAAGGGCTCACAAAAGACATGGGCCCACCAACACAGCTGCAAAGATATCCAGGCTCAAACGCGGCAGGGGTGGGAGACACAAACATGATAAAGGAAGAGGCCCAAAGGTGAGAAACTGCCTCTTCAAATATAATGAGATATCTGCAAGCACTTCCTAGTGAATATTCCATTTAGGCTTGCAAGCAAGATGACATCTCCTCTTCTTACTTCTTTACTTTTACTCTTTCTAGGCAAGGACACATGAGTTAGGTGTCAGGGAAAGTCCTTCAACTATCTGCTTACTACTGATAAATATTTGTAGTGCTTTTCCTGGAGAAAAGGATTAGGAAGTTGAAAATTCCTGACAAGTCTTCAGTTCTGCAAAGTGAGAATGTGGTGTGGAGCTCAGCACTGAATCCGGGCAACAACACATGGAAGTCAGGCATAAGATAGAGCCACGTCACAGCACACATTTGCCTTCAAGGTGCCCACAGCATATGCATACCACTGCTCAGTCCTCACAGCTATTCTGAGAAATTACTTCTTCACATAAGCAATCAGCCAACCAAATACCAAGTTTCATCAAAATAAACTCAAATGATTTTGCCTTATGTTACCACTGCTATAAAACAGGCCAAAGCTGCTACAATGCTTGGAAACTGGTATTTAATAACAATGGAGCCATGGCCCCCTTATGAGATAAAAAACATGCATCAGCAAGTCAAATAGTACTGGTTGTGCCCATGAGCGCTCAGACTCCACCCTGTAATGTTGGGGTCTTTCCTGCACTTAGAGATGGCATATGCTGCAAAGTAACTGTCTACTCTCTTGCCTATTTTTAGTTGCTTCCACAGGACAAGAATTGTAATTTTTTTTGCAGAATAGCAAATGTCACATCCTATGAGTACACTGTTGTACAAAATGTGATATAGTAACCGGAGAAAAGTGACCTTCCATAATGGAAGTGTCCTATAGAACTAATAGAAAATTATAACCAATAGCTTTCACCAGATAATTATATCCCTCTTCTAGAATAGTTTTAAAAGCCAAGGACATCTCTATCCGTAACACTGTGCACTTCAGGCTTGTTAGGTGTGTGTCTTTTTTTCCCTCTCTTTCTATTCCTTTACAGCCAAATTAATTTAATCTCTGCCAAAAAAAAAAAAAAAAAAAAATCGCATTGGTATTGTCAGGGATTCAGACACAAGGCTTAACCTTTTGACCATGATTGACCAGCTCCTCCTTTCTGCATGCACCCCAAGCTTAGAAGATTCCAGTCTTCCAAACCTAGCTTAATTGATCCTAAATCTATAATGGTTTCTTTTCATGGGGGTTGCTGACTGAGCAACTGTAGTGGTTTTGTTTCACTAATTTAAGATTTCTTTAATTCTGAGATTTCCTAACCAATGTACTGATGAGTGTGGTGGGTTTCAGTGCTGGCTAATCACCCCTGTACTCACTTCCTGCTGTGAGACAGGATTAGGAGAAGGCAAAGCAGGCTCAAAACTTTAAAAGGGTATAAAGAAAATTTTATTATCAGTAACTAAAAGGGAAAAAGTAGTAAGAATCAAAACAAACCCCTCAGACCACTTCTCCTGCCCTCACAACCTTTTCTTTCCTACTGATAATGTAAAGAAACAAAACCTTAAATTTCCAGTTAGTTTACCACTTCTAAAATAGTTTTTCTTCAGTTTACTTGGGGAGATAAGTTCCTCTTGTTAAGGTTATGGAGACTTTTCCACAAGAGGAAAAAAACAGTTCTCTTATGGCTCTCTCACAGCTAGCAGCCACCCACAGGAAAATCTGCTATTGTGAAGGCCCCTCGATTTTCCACAAGCCTTCTCACAGCTTGGATTATGTTGACTTATGGAGTACTGAAGATGAGCTGTTCAAAAGCAAAAGTTCTCATTATCTCAAAAATCATCTTCATCCCTGAGAACAGAGATCTTCTTCTTCTTCTCCTGGGGTACAGGACTACTCTTTTTTTCTGTTCGAACTTCTTGTGAAAATTACAGCTACTTTAACATCTGTTTGCTTTAGTATGGAGACTTTTACTTGATATCTATATCTTGAACACTTTCATCTCCCCATAGTTTCATGCGTTGTAGGGAAAAAGAATCTTTTCTCCATAGTTTACAAGAGGATTTCAGCCCCAAGATCAAGGCATCTCCTCATTCCCTCCCATCTGGGACTTCTTTCTTACTGACCCCGAGGTCTCCATGTTGTTTCTTTATATGCTTGCATCTTGTTCCTTTCTTTCACTCGAGGGAGGATTTAAGTACTGAAAGAGTTAACATCTTGCTTGGGCGCTTCACATGGTCAGACTGGTTTCATTGGGTGGTCTTTGTGCTCAATCCCAGCCGCAGGGCCGCTCTGCAGGGGCTGCAGGGCCCTCCGGCCTCAGCCGCGCTGCGGGGAGGGCACCTGACGGCGGCGACATCTTCACAGCCGCGGCCAGCCCTGCTCCGGCCAGGGCTCCGCAGCCTCCCCCCATTCCTGCCCGGCAGCTGCCGGGGCCGGCCCGGCCACAACGGGGCCGATGAGGCCTGGGGAGGGCGAAGGGGCCCGGCCCGGCCACAACGGGGCCGATGGGGCCTGAGGAGGGCGAAGGGGCCCGGCCCACGGCAGGACCGCCCGGCCCGCGGCCTGACCGAGACGGGGGCCGAGGCTTGTTACCTCTTTGCCCGCTGAAAAGGGAAAGTTCCCGGGGTTTTTCGTCTTTAACGTGTTTTTCACAGAGGCATGATCAGTTTCTCAGTGGTTCGACAGACTGTCAGTTACCCAAAAAGCTTTTGCCTCACTTCCCCGAATTCTTCCCATGTTAAACTATGACCGTAACAAATACAGAATTTTTTATATATGCCTACAGCCACACATGAATGCAAATTTGATATGTCCTCTACCAGTGTAGGGTGCTATCCTGAAATGAAGCCTCTTTGGTAAGGGCTTTTTGGTCTGCTTTTGAAGGATTTGAGCAGCTGCATGTGGTAATGGTAGTAGCTGAAGTGCACACCTCCTGATGCATAGTTATCTGTGTCAGAACAGAATAATAATTTCGTTTCTGAGAACCTACAGAATACTTCCTGGAAAAAAACCCATGGCTTAGGACATATCCACTGTTCAGTAACAATATAGCTAACTGAAACAGAAAACAAGCTTCAATTTCAATGAGCTCATTCATAGCATTGGGAAGAAATGGGCATTCTTGCTGTGGCAAGCTCAGCCAGAGGATAGAAACCATTTTACACCTACACCTCCCTGAAAATGTTAGAACAGTCTCTAAATAAGGGCTAGAATAATAATACACAACTCAGCTCAGCAATCCCAGTTTTCCAACATAAATATCTTTGTGCCCAGGAATACCAGACATGGAGGAGCATGGGTTCTGTCCCAGATTTTAATGTTTTTCATGATTGTTAGTAATACTTTGAGAGGGAAAAAACACTGATTTCATAGAGCTACCAAATATTGCTCACATATACTTTTTGTCAGCTACCTACGTCTGCCTCAGGGCCTTTCCATTGCCTTAGAAATCTCTCATGCTTACTTCTCTGGCAGAAAAAAGCGAAAGTTTCTATGAATGGATCTTCCCATAAAAATTTAGGACAGGATCTCAGAATGCTGGGGGTCGGAAGGGACTCTGGAGATCATCCACTCCACTTACTTGCTCAAGCAGGGCCACCAGGACTGGGCCAAATTGGGTTTCAGACATCTCCAAAGATGGAAACTCCACTGGGATGATGCTCAGTCACCTTCACAAAGAAGGGTTTGCTGATATTCACAAGGAATGTCCTGTGCCTATATCAGTGCCTGTGGTCTCTGCTCTTGTTTCTGGGCACATCTGAAGAGAGCCTGGCTTCCTCAGCATCATTCCTTCCATCCTCCTGAGCCTGCTATTCTCCAACCTGAATAGTCCCAGCTCTCTCAGCCTGTCCACCTAGAAGAAATGCTTCAATCCCTTCATCGCCTTTGTGGTTGTGGGAGCCCACAATACTGAACACAGTACTCCAGATGTGTCTTGCCAGCAGTGAGTATAAAGGAAGGCCCACCTCCCTCAGCCTTCTGGAGACACTCTTGCCCAGGATGCCATTGCCTTCTTTGCTGATTCATAGTCAACTTTGTGTTCACCAGGACACCTAATGTTATTTGTACCATCTGCATTCCAGCTGGTTTGTGGGGTCATCCCTCCCCATGGGCAGTACTTGGCTTTTTACTTTTTTGAACTTTGCACAGTTCTTCTCTGGCTTACTGGATCTAGTCAGAGCAAAAAAACCCCAAAAACTTCCTAAGAGAAGGATTTAATAACTGGAGTTGCATTTATATTAGTCAGCTAAACAGAGATGGTCTTACCAGAGGTGTGACACTATGAGGATGGAACAAGAAGTCTCAATTAGCACATTTAGAAAAGCACACACTGAACGTGTCTGGACAGCAGTTCAGTGCAGCCCCTTGCTGGGCTCATTGTGATATATGGTCTGTGTGTATGTGCCCTGTCTTCCATTGGTGGCAAACAATAGCTGTAATGAGAAGCATTTTTCAATCCTAAGACACCCAGAAGGGTTCCAGGTCTTTGTCTTTCCCAACCATTGACATGTCCGGAGAGGTGGGTATCCCAAACAAACCTTATCTTATCCCCCTATCAATCAATAGATAGGAGCTCAGATCCTCTCTGCCCTGCACAGACCTCCAAGAACAAAAAAGACCATTGCAAACCATTTTCATGGACACAAACAGCAACAACATCTCTCACACCCTGGAGGCAGTGTAAGTCAACTGGTCAGGAGTAGAGAGAGCATGTAAAGATGCTTGTTTTCCTGTGTTAAATGCTGAAAACCTCTGGGAAAATGCAAATCCTTCATAACTTCAAAAGGGGCAAGAACTTGGCTGAGTCCCTTCAGCAGAGGGCTTGATGCTGATGTTGGAGGAGTTGCATCCAAAGTGATATTCAGAGCTCTGGTTGCAGAAAATAGAACACAGTGCTTGCAATCCATGGGGACAGGTTTGGCACATTGCTGTTAAATGGAGTCCTACTAATTATTTACAAGGTGTATCCTTAAAGATCCTTTCTATGAGTATCATAAAATGTTTTAATACATAAAAATCACCAAAGAGGATGTATTTGCAAGGGATTTTTTTTGTTTACATTTGATAGGACAAATAAAGAGTAATTGCTTTTCAGGATGAGCTTGTGCTCATTTGTATGATTATGACTTTTTGATTAACCTTTTTCTTCCTTTCTGTTCTGTACATAGTAAGCAGGATCATCTCCTCTTGTAACTTTATCATTTTAATAAACCTTGCCATGCCAGCAGCAACCCAGAGACCATTGTGACCTGCCCATGACCACCTGAGCCCTACTTGTTTTTATAAATTTACCTTACACAATCCTTGAAAACAAGTTTAATCAAATCCGTTCGATACACCAAAAACTCAATGGACACTCTTGTTACATCTTGGTGGAGGAAGTGAGTGTATGTGTGTTTGTGTGTATGTGTGTTTGTGTGTGTGCGTGTGTGCGTGCTAATGTCCTGGGGTGACTTTATGATGCTTGTATCCCTTTTGTCTGTTTAGCCTAGAAATAAGTTCTGCACCTTTAAGAGGGGGAGAGAAGAAGCACAGTTTGTTTTCAGAAACTGCACTCGCTCCCCGCATCATTCTCCTAGACTATATTGTCTGTAGACAGACAGCAGAGAGAGTTCTCCTTTGTTGTTTAGTTAGGGTTTAGCTAGCTAAAGAAGTGAAGGTTCCCAGACTATAGTTTTTCTTTTTCTTAGAACTGTTCAAACCTGCTCTAGACTGAGGACTCAGAAGAGCACTGAGAGCTCACACCTCTTTCACACCTACAGCCTAGCCTTAGCCACGGCATTTTTCCAACACCAAAAAGAGTGATAACAGACTGAGTGAGCCAAGCTGCAGCCCACAAAGAAGATTTTTTGAGTTTGTCATCCCTTCAGAGTGGCAAGAAGATTTATCATTTAATATTTTTCATTTTTTGTGCTAGTTAAATAAACAGGTTGCGGATATTTTTGCCTGTTAAAGAAACAGGTTTTTTCCACTTTTCTGCAAAGAAATCTTCTGCCAAATCTTTTTTCCCCCAAACCTCTTTTTGGGGGAGGAGACACTTTGATTTGCTTTCTAAAGAGACCCCAATTCAGAATTTTTCTCCAAAATTTGCCCTAAACCAAGGCACTTGTAAAAGTTCCCTGCTTTGTCTTTTTAAGAAGAAATTAGCTTTTTCTCTATGACCTCTGCTAAGTGAAGAAGATTAACTTCTCTCAAAAAAAAGCAAAACAGTAAGAGCAGCCATACAAGTCTCTTCAGTCCATCTGACTGTGATCATCCCAGTATGGAATGTCCATAGAGGAGTATAGTAAGATAGCTATTACTTTACTAAGGTTTTAATTAAATAATCTCCCACTGTAAATGTAAATAATTAATGATTTACAGTTTGTGAGTGTCAGCGTCTCATTTATGGCAAGATTTCCAACTCAGAAACATGAAAGAGGGGCATAAGTACCATACCACTCCTTCAGTTTATAAAGTAGTTGCAAAAAAAATCACAGGAAAAAAGATGAAAAAGGAAGAGTTGACTGTACAGTTTATAAACCGGTCAAAATTGCAAAGCCACGGCATATTGATAAAAGCTACACAAAGAGTGACACACAGCTCAAAAGCAAGCCAAGTGACTGAGACACCATCCCCAGCAGGTTGTGATATGCTGGCACCTGTCACAGCGGCACCTCCAAGAGGGGGAACTGCTGCCCACTGCACCCTCATCAAAGCCATCTCCAGAGTTGACATAGGCCACAAGGCTGCAGAGTGGGCTTCCTTTAAATGTTATGGTGATATTACTTTTTTTTCATCACCCCCCGTAATTACATTAAAATGACCTCTCCCCTTCTGCTAATGCAAGATCTCCTTTCTAAGGGAGATCTCTGGAAGTCAAGATATGTGTTTTGCTTCAGGTTGAACAAAACATCTGCCCTGACCCTGAAAACAAAGTCAAGGAGAATGATTTGTGGTGATGACTCTTGGCTGGATTCTGATGGGGAAAGGAGATCAGCAAACCAAGCACCCAGACCAGGTGTACGGAGAAGCTCATTACATGGGCAGGACAGGCGTTGTCCCTAAGAGGGCACAGGGAAAACCCCTGCCGAGGAGTGAGTGCTTCACACCAGAGGAATATAGAGACATGTACAGCCTTTTATCACAGCTTGCCATGTTGCTTGGTCACTTCCCCTCCCACTGAAGGCCCAGCAATGAGCATGCAGGGAATGCTCACCATTCCCTGACTCATCAAAACCAAGGTAATCAAAGGTAAACCAAGGTCAGTCAAAGAATCACAGGATGGTTTGTTTTGAAAGGAACATTAAAGATCATTTTATTCCAATGTTCCCCTCAGGGGCAGGGACAACTTATATTAAACCAGCTTGCTCCTAGCTCCACGCAACCTGGTCTTTACCACTTCCAGGGATGGGTTATCCATGAGCCTGAGCCCTGGTCCCAAAGCCTTATGGAAACTCTCCTGGTTGCAGCCTATGCCATTAATGTAGTTGGGTGGCTGTGGACTCACAGTATTAGGAAACAAGGATTTTGGGGTTTGGAGTACAGAAATCAGCCACTCTCCACCTTAAGTGCATTTGTAGTTCTCTTCTCCAGACTTAAAATTCACACATCCATAAAGCCCTTGCAACTTGGATGAGTGGCTTTGTGATCAGGTTGGCCCAAAGCACGGTCACTGCCAGAGGGGCTGCTGGCCCCTTTGCAGTGCTCTGCTTCAGGGTCAGTTACCTCTGCAGCTTCTCCCTAGTCTCAGGTACTTTCCCCACCAAGGTTGTCCCCAGCACAAGGCATTTCCTTGCAAGCTGGTGCCAGCCAAGGGAGAGAGAGCAGAGGATCGTGCATGAACAGAAAAGCAGGAGCTTTCTCTCAGCTGCAGCACACTGACTTCTTCTCCTGTCTTTCCCAAAACACTTGCCAGACTCTGAGGGAGGAGAAAGCCCCCAACACCCCCTTCTATACCAGGAGCTCCCAGGAGGGCACAGGAGGAATGTCCCTACTACTGCCCCTGGGTCTAGCATCCTACTCTGGATCTGTGCCTCACTGCTGCCCTTTGGGGTTCTGCATCAGACATTGTTCATCTGACTCCTGTGCTGCAGTAGGCTGGCATTCCCCAGCATCCTGTCAGGTCCCCTCTTAGTGCAATGTCCTTTCCTTTCTAACCACACACAGCCAAAATCACCTGTCATAGAACTATTTCTGTAAAACTGAGTATGTAGTGGTGCTATGGCTGAGCAGCTGAGGGAAGGCTCTCAGCCATGAATGAGAAGTGGGACACAATTTGGGGATAATTATGATTAAATTTATTGCAGCAAAGTATCTAAGTATTGCTGATATCTACATAAAACTATCTAAAAAAAGTATGTAAATAACAACTCATAAGAATTGTAACTCATCTATTGCAATGGATTACAGTATCGTTGAGTCAGTCTCTCCTATTGAGTCACAAGCCTTGGCGAGACCCCCTCTTTGAGCTTTCCCGAGAAGTCTAGGTCTACTTAGTCTCAGATCTGGTCCCAGTCTGTCTCTGAAGGATTATGATACAAGCAGGTTCAACTAGAAACATACAGGTTTACAGTTGGCCTTTCAGAATTCACATGTCACAAGTTGGTTTTTGCCTTTTTTTTTCCTGTTAATGTGTACTGAACAGGATTTTATCTAAGCAGCCCAGATCTCATTGTTAAAACTCTCTTTTATCCCACAAGTTAAACAAAATAGAAAAACTATTACTATGCAATTAATTAAAAATGGATGAGTTCCTAGAGGCTGAGCTTTTAATTAATAGAAAACCTGTATTATCCTGATCATTTGCATGAGGAGGCTGTAAAGTATTGTTGCACAGTGATATAGAAAGAGTTTAGAAAATTTGAGTGCAGATCACTGTTATGGTTTTGGCCTGGTAAAGCCAGAGCCCTCATGAGTACACCTTCTCCCCGGTGTCTGCTGTGAGATGTGACCAGGAATAAGCAAAGCAGGCTCCAACTTAAACATAAAGAAAAGTTTATTAACTAAGCTACACACAAACAATTACTAAACTACACACAAAAGAAGAAAGAAAGAAAAAAAAAAAAAACCAAAAAAAACCCACGAGGAAAATGAAAACCTCACAAAAAACCACTCTCCCCCTCCTCCCCCCTAAATTCCCAATACAATACATCCTCCAAAATCACCAGTTCTGGGTCCAACACCACCCTTTAGATTGCTCAAACTTTCAGTTCCTCAAGAGGAGAGGGAGTCCTTCCATGTGTCGTGGTGGCCTCTTCCGTCCTTGTTCCGGTGCTCTCACCACCCAACAGGGATCAGGGCTGCTTCCAGGGTTGTCTTTTTAAGGATGCTTTGTCCAGTTCCAGAAAAGCACAGTATCTCACCTTCTCACCTTTGGGACATCCGTCCCCCCCATATTTTATATACCCCCTGGGGCCGAGGGGTACCCACACTGAATCTTCTTTGGCACTGGGACATTTCTCCCCCTGGACTCACTCTCTGTATCACACGGAAACATGGCTCTGTCCATGGCTACACAAAAGAGTCCAGCATAAAATGCCACTCCATCTTCTCCATTCTTTCAACATCTCTCACTCTCTCTCTCTCTGGTCCAGACCTCCATCACTGGTTCATTTCCTTCGTCCTCCTCCACTGTTATCACTCGTCTAGGAAGGGTTAATGTTCTGTAGGGTTTTCATTGTCCAAAGGGGGTTAAAAACTCCAGGCGGCTGGACTCCTGGCTGCACCCCCCCCCCCCCCCCCCGCCATCTCCTCAGCTGGGCTGCCTGCTGCCAGCACATATTTACTGAATTTCAAGGTCACGACACAGGCTGCACTCTCTCTCTCTCTCTCTGTCTGTCTCCAAGGGGGGGGGGGGGGGAAGGCTGTCCGATGTCTCTTGGGGCTCCTCCACCCTTCCATCCTCCAGGGCCTCCTCACTCCCATGTCTGTCCAGGCCCAGGCCTACCGCATGGCTGCCCCTCTCAGCCCAGCAGCAGCAGCTGGACGGGGGAGAGCTCCGACCTCGGTCCCTCGAAGTCCCAAGAGAGCCTCCCAGAGACGAAGCTCTGCTTTTAACCCCTGGGTGTTCTCGGAGGTGTGTCCTAAAACCCACTGGCTACCCCAGGTGCCAATATCAAAATCCAAGCACCCATTGGTTTGACCACAGCATCCCAGAATTCCCACTTCTTCCTGGTCAAACCACCACAATCACCATGTTTCAAAATGAAGATGTTGCTACCAACAGCAGGAAGGCACTTTACTGTTTCCCATTTGGGATCTCTGCTTTATCCTAGCTAAATTTCTCTTTGCCAGCACTCGAGGTCAGTACATCAGCAACTCAGTTACATTTTCCCAGCTGGCTTGTGAAGCCAGGTGGGAGCAAGACTAAATATTTTCCTGTGCTTCCTCCTTTCCCAGATATCTATGGGTTTTCAAGACAACGGGGTCTAATGGGGAATTTCAAATTGCAAACAAAAACTGGATTTTCACCATTGTTAGCACCATTTTATAAGGTAAATCTGAATAATTTATCTTCTTGGGAAAATGTTTATTGCTTTTTCGTCTTAGGGCCAAATTTACTGAATTATGTCAGTTTCAGAGCTTGCTTCCTATACTGCTCGTCAGCCTCATGAAAACCCCTTAAAACTTCCCTGGTGTTTCCTGAGCACCATGAGTGTACTGTCTGATGCTGATGGGGACCTTCTCTGAGTTCAAACATGGGGAATCCTTTCTCTGGCCAGACCTTTATGGGGACATCCAGTAACTGCACTCCAGGAGAAGGCCTGGTTGAGATCAAGAGAAGTTCCAGTTCTGGAGGTCCCAAACCTGCTACTGGTATCTCAGCTTGTGAATACCACTGGCATTCATAAAATCATAGAATCACAGGAACAGTTTGAGCTGAAGGAATATTAAAGGCTACTTTGTCCAAATCCTCTGAAATTAACACCTCCTCTTCCACATATATGAGTAAGCTGCCTCCTGATGTGGGATAGACAGGTGTTCACACATGACTTTATGAGCATGGTGGTACATATCACAAAGCTTTAGAATATGGTCTTGCTCATTGCAGGGGGGTTGGACTAGATGGCCATTAAAGGTCCCTTCTTACCTGAATTTTTTAATTCTATGAATATTGCTTGGCATCAGCAATGTGACAGGGGAATTGTCTCCTGTAGGATTTCTTAGGGTATTTGGTTTTCTTTATAGAGTTTTTATGACTCATAGTTCTTCCTTGGGATTGTGATGTATTCTGAAGGTTTAAGCCTCATCTTGCTGTTGAAGCCAACAGTTTGTCCAAGACAGATTTTTCTCCTTTTACCAGTAGATAAAAGGGAGAATTTTGTCCTAGAAAGGATAGTGATTAACTGACTTTTTTTGTACTCTCTTCAAGAAAAGTGGCAATCACTTCAGAAAACTCAAGCCTGGATGAGGAAAGTGGACAGGAAGGAGGGACTGAGAAAACTGTAATCCATGAGAAGCAGCCAAGGATCTGGAGAGATTTTGGGATGTAATGAGCCCTTGAGGAAGGCAGGGTAAGAGCATCCTTCATGGGAAGGCTTTGAGTGGGAGACAAAGGATCTAAGAGCTGTCATGAACTGAGAAGGTACAAGAGTTCTGGAAGAAAAAAAGAACTGGTGAAATCGGCAGGGAGGAGATAGAGATAAGAGCAAGGCTGTGAGGCAGGTTCAGTGGAAGGAAAATTTGCCATTGTAAAAGAGTAGTACTGAGAGTGCAGAAAGACCACAGTCTGCATCTCTCAGTTTGTGATCAATTATGATAGTGAACACCCCAAGAGCTAATGCCAAGGATAGGGCTTGGCAGCTGTGTGTCTTGGATGGACTTTGGAAGATGAGCTAAGACTTTGTGACAGTTTTCTGTGAAGGCCTTGGACTTGGACAGCTGCCAGCTCCCAGGAAGTAAGAGCTACCCCTGGTTCTACCCAGCCCAAAACAAATCAGAATGTTGTTGATGCAACATATAAACTCAATTTATTTTTGAGGAGATGTTGGGTAAGGGGTTGTTTTCTTGTGATGATGACTCAAGGCAGTAGGAAGGGCTAAAGAAGAACTGCTCATTATGATTATAGCTTCTCTGCTGCAGAAACACAATGAATTCTGCCCATTACTCCCAGTAGAAAATTTTCCCCCTTCCCTTTCCTTCCTTGAAGAGAAGATCCTTAAATTATTGCCATCTCAAGATTCAAACACAGTTTATTTTCACAACACTTGATTAGGCATATTATTTCCACCTTTTATATTTAACATTTAAGTTTAATCATGAAGTTGTTAACCATCAAAAACTATTAAATGAATATAGTACATTCAAAAAAATTAGTATTTCAAAATGAGCACTTAAAAAGAAAATTTGTGCATAGAAACAATGGAGAATTACAATTAAGAGCTCTAGGGACTGGAAGGTGATTTGTCCAGCCATTACACAGTCATTTCAATTTAAATTAAAATTGCAACTATTTCCTAGTCTACTAAAAATATGCGGTGTCACATTAAGAGTTTTAATGGACCTTTCTCTAGGGAATGTAGCAAAGCTAGTTAGTAGCACATAAATAACTAAGTATTGGAAACTGAATAAATTCTTTGCCAAAACACTACTATGATAAAACCAAAAAGGGGCAGTAGATGAGTATATTTTCTCTAGTGAAGTGCAGCACCCATATTAAACCAAAGAAACAGCTCACAAGGTGTCCAAGTCTACAGGGTTTAATCAGAGTTGACTGATAAAAATAAATAAAAGTCTGCCAGATATATTTTTCTAACCTCACAGGTGCCCGTGTGAATAATGCTGCATACTTTGTTAACAAAATACAACAGTGCTATCAAAATGTACAGCTATCCCTCATTCACCTAGAATATGCAAAATAAGCCACTGTGGTCTATCCAATATCCCTGATATAGGGAAAGTTGGCTTACTTTTTATGTTTTCCGATTTTAGCTTAGTGATTGAGCTTTAAGTTTTAACCACTGCAAAACATGTTTTCAGAAATAGAGGTTTTTACTGAGTTGCTTTATTCAAGTCTATTTTAAGATTTGAGTGATCAAAATGTACTTATTCACTAAGCCAAAGAAAGCCTTCAGGTGAGCCTGGATGACTTTTACAATTCAGAGGGTAAACACTTGGGATCTGGGAGCACCAGCTGCTGTGCCAGGTGTCCTAGACAGTTTTCATAGAGATCAGGACAATGTGTTTTGCCTGTTTCACTCACCACCTCTGTACCTGGATTCCAGAGAAACACTAAGAACTTGCAGCTCACCCATTCTGACTCCCAGTGCTGCAGGTAGGATGTCAGGGGATGCTGCAGGATGCTGTGGGGGAAATACTGTCCCTTCACCTGATGCTCTGAGCAGTGCAGCTACCTTCATGCCTACAGGGAAGAATTTCCTTCCTGCTCCTGTGCTCAGAAATGAAAAGGAGCACATCCTGTAAGTGCCTTCATACCTCTCAGGCCCAGCTAGAGACTTGTCAGTGGGGTGTTTCTTCTTGCACCATCATTAGCAGATCAGTGTGCTGTGCAGTTCCACACAATGCCTGCACCTGCAGAAGGGTGGGATGTGCCATGTGGGATGGATGGCAACTGTCAGATGTGAATGTAAAGATGTGTTCTGAGGTCATGGGAAACATCTCCAAAACATCCAGCAGACTTTAGGAACAGAAGAGTTTAATGCAAAACTTTTTTGAAGCCTGTTTGCTATTATAGCTCTCAAATACCCGGAACTTAAAGCTTTAGGGACCAGCAGCTACTACCAAATACATTATAATGAAACAACTAAAATTTTGTTATCCATCTCTCCCAACAAAAAATTGGCTGCATTTAGACATTGGAAGAACTTTCCATGTGGCATTCCCAGTTGTTTTTTCAACTGGCTGTTTTCATAAATTTCATATATAGTATTGTAATTCCCTTAGTTAGTATATTGACTTTAAACAAAAGGCAAGCCATCAGACTAATAGCCTCAACCCTGACCAAGCCTGGATAGCATAGTCTGTGTGGTTTTCCTTTGCATTGCATCTACACCAAAACTCACTCTATGAGCTCAATAATTACCTTGACTTCAATATGCAAATATATTTTGATTCTCCCCTTTCAGAATTTAATTCTTTGTCTACTCAGATTACGCAGATGTTTCTATCTTTAAGTGAACCAACTGCAATTTCTCATTTGAGTTCCTGTGACCCTTGGACCTGAGCTATCTACCCATCTACTCTTCTGAAAAGCCATCCTGTTAGACAAGATCTGAGGGAAAGAGACAAAAAAGCAACAAGAGTGACAATCTCTATGAAATATCTTCCTTGTTATAATTTTAAAGCATAATTTTAAAGTTTTTAAAAAGGATCTGCATGTCAAGCTTTGAATGGAAAAAAAATTTACAAATGTGAACTGGTGAGCTATAGGGGTAAAACAGGAAGGGTTCCCTGTTGTCTGCTCCTCAAAATAAAATCAACATATCACAGTTTAAGATATCAAAATTACTCCAGTCCTGCTTCAAGAACTGGTTTTCTTAGTAATCTGTTACAAAAGGGCAAAAAGCACTTCATACTGCAATAGATAGTAAACGCGATTGGCAGAAGGACAGAGGTTACTCCATGAATTACTGAGATAAGGGAGTAAAAAAGATTAAAGATCATCTGCTGAAGAGGGTAGAACTTCTGGTAGGCTCTTCAATAATTGGTCTGGGACTACACTTTCTAAGTATATTTATTAATGGCCTAGACACAAACTGTAGGAGGCACTACACAAATTTGCATAGCAAGTAAGAGATCACAGAATTACACAACCATTAAGGCTGGAAAAGACCTCTAAGATCAAATACATAAAAGGGTTAATGCAGCACCACAACTAACCCATGTCCCCAGGTGCCATATCCGCACACCTTTGAAACACTTGCAGGGATGGCGACTTCACGACTGTCCTGGACAGCCTGTGCCAAGGCTTGACTTGTTACAGTGAAGGACAAGGGTGTTGGCCAACCAAATATCTCCCAGTGCTGCAGCCCCCTCACTGGCCAGGACCTGAAGGGACATGGGATTCAAACCAGTGAGAACACCCAGAGTGGGTCTTTCAAATGTCTCATATAAAGGAGGCTAGGGAAATAAAGCTCTCAGTGCCATATGAATCTCTGGGGTGAGTGGCCTCTGTCTCCTGCCCCTCCCCCACCCCTGTGTGACCTAACACCACTTCAATGAAAAAAATTTCTCTAATACCTGTCCAAAACTCCCCTGTTGCCACTTGAGGCCATTTCCTCTGATCCTGCAGTTAGTTGACTGGGAGAAGAGTCCAATCCCCATCTTGCTATAACCTTCTGTCTGGGAGTTGTAGAAAACAAAAAGGTCAAACCCCTTTTTCTCCAGGGGAGAAAAACCCCTCCAGCTCCCTCAGCTGCTCCTATTAGATTTCTACTCCAGACTTCTCCCCAGCTCCATTGCCCTTTTCTGAACACAATCCCGCAGATCTATAGAACATTCCAAGTTGGAAGGAACCCACTAGAATGATCAAAGTCCAACTCCTAGCCCTGCACAGGACAGTCCCAAGAATCACACCATGTGCCTGAGTGTTGTCCAAATGCGTCTTGAACGCTGTCAAGCTTGGTGCTATGACTGCTTTCCTGGAGAGCCTGTAACTGAATCATCTGCAAACTTATTTTCCATCCCTTTGAGTCCTGCATCCAAGATGTTTATGAAGATGTTGAAGAGAACTGGGCCAGGATGGAACCCTGCCGAACCACATTAGTGGCCTGTTGCCAGCCTGATGTCGCACCAGTCACACTGTGACCCACAAGCCAGCTGCTCACCCATTGCATGGTGTGCTTATCCAGCTGTGGACTGAGTTGTCTAGAAGGACCCTGTGAGAGGCAATATAATGCCATCTGATTATCAGAGGGAGATGCCTCTACCCAAATTAAGGTGCAAACAACACCCGTCAATAGTATGGATTTTATTTAACAATAAATGTGAGGTAGAGAGAGATTAAAAAAAATAGAAAGGAGAGCAGGGAGGAGAGAAAGAGACAGGTGAAGTAGAAAGATAGCCACTATCCCTGTGGATCCAGACAACATCCCTCTTCACCCTGGGCTTCTTAGTGGTAGGGGTCCTGAGGTTGCTCAAAACTCACCTTTTATACATTTTAGCAACAAAGAAATTAATGCTCATTGACTACACATTTCTCGTATTCTATTGGTTAAATGATTCTTTCTCTTCTAATGCTACTTAGTCCCATGTTCAGTCTTTCTCTTCTTTTATTTCAGTGGGTTTCTTGCTTTAATCAGTGGTCTATGGTATTCCCCTGCAAGACCTGTCAGAGCTCATTTTCACCCTAGCTGCTGACTGCACTTTCCTTGTGGATACAGTCTCCTAAAGATTTGTTTGCCTTTTCTCAGGCCTGAGATAAATGGACGATAGTATCACCTTTCTGTTATCTCAAGTTCCCATTAGGTGGCTTAACTCACAGTCCAAATTCCAGGAATCCAGGAGGCATATTTGGGGTGGGGTGGAAAGGGGAAGGGGGAATGGTGGGGAGGGAAATGGGGGAGTGGGTTTTGGTGGTGACTGATGAGCAGTTGCACAGTTTGCTACAGTAGAGTCTTCAGCAATTTTAGTGTTTGAGGAAATTGTGATCTTTAAGTCTCTTTACACAGTATCAAAAGCTTTACAGAAATCCAAAAAGATTATTTTCTACTGGCTTCCCTTGATCATCTAGGCGGGTTACCTTGTCAAGGAAAGGAATCTGATCTGATAAGCAGTACTTAACTGTCATTAATCCATGCTGGCTGTGACCTATGCCTATGAAGTCCTTCGGATGTTTTTTCAATAACTCTCAGAATAATCTCCATAAGCTTATCAGGCACTGCAGGGTCATCCTTCTTGTGCTTAATGACAGTTTCCACTCACCTGGGGCCTCTCCAGACATCCAAGACTGTTCAAATATCGAGAGAAGCCTCACAATTACATCAGCTAGCTCTTTGAGTAGTCTCAGATGAATCCCATCAGGCTCCATAGATTTATAGGGATGCAGCTGGTGCAGCAGATCCCTACAACTTCAGGATTAACTGTGAGTTTATCATTCTCAAACCATGGTCATTCAGCTCAGGTCACTGGGACTCCCTTAGCCCATGCTGAAGAGAGGTAAGAAAAACAATACATATCCCTGTCTTGTCAAGTCCTCTATTTGTGAGTCGACCACCCTTATTCTGGAATAGGCCAGTGTGACTTCTGCACTGTTTTTTCCCAATGTATTTTAAAATCCTCTTTTTATGGCCACCCACAGTTCTGGCAAGTTTTGTCTCCAGTTACGCTTTGGCTGCAAACATTTTCTTCCTGCAGAGCACCATCTCTGTGGTCCTGCCATGTCACCCAGCCTTCTCTGGCTGAGCACACACCTTCCTTTTCTGCTTTACCTCCAAAAGAAGATCCCTGTTCAGCCAAGCCAGCCTCCTGTCACACCTGTTTGACTTTCAGCATTTTGGAATTGCTGCTTCCCGTGCCCGTAGGTGATACCTAAAAAGTGACCCACACTAATGGACCCCAGCACCTTCAGAAGAATTTTCCCAGGGATCTTGATCACTATTTCCCTGAGCAGCCTAAAGTCCGCTCTACTCATGTCCAAGGGTGAAAATTTTCTGACACTTTTCCTCCTAGCAAAAGAGATTTTAATCTAAATCACTTTGTGGCTGCTGTAGCAAGATAGCCACCAATCATGTAATTCATACAACCCTCTCAATTAACAAGCAACCAGTCAAGGAGGGCACCTTTCCTAGTCAGCCCTCCTAGTACTTGTACATGAAGTTGGCATCCAGGTGTTTTAGTAATCTTAGACTCTAAAGAAGGGATTTAACCTGGGAGAGAGTTACATCACCATTTGTACTTCTAATTGGTGTTTTTTGTCAATTTTACAAATTCCTAACACCTATAAAAGGTACTCACCCCTGTGGGGCTGGTTTTTTGTGGACATTTTTCCATAACTGCCTCTGAAGGCCTTCAAATGAAGCTCCACTCTTATATTGCCTTCTTTCTAAAATTATTTCAAGTTCCATTTCCAGATTGGGAAAAAGGCAACAGTGCGGACTGGGAGATCTCTAGTAGACTCCCACAGAGACATCTGCATCCTTTCACTGCCCCTTGATTCCTACCCAGAGGCTCTCAGCTGTGACCTCCCTACATTCTAACCCTTCTGTTACATACAGTGCCTCCCTCTGCCTCATCTGCCCTGCCTATTCTTCCTGAAGAGTCTGTAACTGTTCAATAGAGCACTTCAATCACAGGACTCATCCTGGTAAAGTTTCACTTACGCTAGTGATGTCAAATCACTGGGACTGGGCCAAGGATCCATGCTCCTCTCGTTTGGCCTTCATGCTGTGTGTGTTGGAGCAGAAACTCTTCAGCTCTGGTCTGTGGTAGCCAACACCTCCCACCAGCCCTCAGTTCCTCAAGTGCGTCACCCCACTGCCTCTCACGATCTGGTTTTGTCCCTTCCCCCTTCCAAACTAGTTTAAAGCTCTATTGATGAATCCTCCTAGTTCATATGCTAGAAACTCTCTTCCGTCTGAGAGGTGCATCCCATCGGGTGTCAGCAGATCAGGTGTTGTATAGACCATCCCATGGTCCAAAACCCAGAGTTACTCTAATGACTAATGACTACTCAGCCCCAAAGCGCAGCATTGATCTGATGGATCTGCCTGTTCCTTTGAATATTGTTTCTTTGAATACTATCACTTGGTACTGAAAGGACCATGGAAAACATTATCTGTCGTCCGGATCCTTCAACAAATCATCCCTAGGTCCTGAAATTCCTTTTACCCTCAGACTTCTCTTTGTTGTCTCATCACTGCTGACTTGAAGAACCAGTAACAGATAATCAGAGAGCCCTTAGAAGGGAATCATGAGAACTATTCTTCTCCTCTTAACAATTCAGGGTGTGACGCAGAAGTAGATTGTGTTGCCCTAGTTGGTCCCACTCCATCCCAGAAGTACCTTCATACACCTCATCCATTGACTGTCTTTCTGGTTCCAGGCCTTCCTACCTGTTCTAAAAACTGCCAGTCCTACTGGTCATCATCGTGTTTTTAGGAGGAAGAGCTTTTCTTCTAGAACTGGCAGAGACCAGCTTCCAGCTCTCCTGTTTAACAGGCCATTGACTAGATAAATGACAGTGTTCTGAATCCATCTGGCTCTTTACTAAAACAGAAGTTCAGGACTTAGGCTGTAGCACCTCTGAGAATTCACCAAGTTCTCATTCTCTTGAATACTGTGTATTCACTTCCCTTCGTTGTTTCTTCATCTGGTGATGCAGCACATTGACAACACCTGAAAAAGGAATCATTGAGCCTCATAGAGAGACATCCAGCACTCCTGATAACCTGAGACTTGGAGAGCTGTATGTAGCACCAGTGGGTCTGGCTGTCAGGAGGCCTCTAACATAGCTGGTGAAGTGACTTCAGCAGCTTCAGGGCCATGTCAAAATCAGAGCAGCTCTGTGACATGCCAGAACTATACCTGAGAGAGGATACACCACTATTAAGACTGGTGCTGAAAGAATCTCTTTGTGTCCTTCACCAACTATTTGGTCTGTTATCTGCCTCTATTGGCTGCTCACAGAGAGCTGAAGAGCAGCCCTTCCTGCTCATCCTGTCTGTAGAAACTGATATGGCACGTTCCCATTTGCTCACTCCTGTTCTCCTCGTTCTGGACCATTTGCACTACCTAGAACCATTTCAATCTCTCTTGCTGCTTCTGGCACTGTCCCCTCTTTGCTGGTTGGCTGCCAAGGGCTTCCAGGTCTGGATGGGGATGGTGGCTGCTGTTTGAGTAGCCCGGAGATCAGGTACCCCCCTGTACAGATGGATCTAACTCTCACTCTTAGACCGATCTCAGTTGCCACTGATGCTGCCTCATCAACAGACAAGTATCTTTCTTGTCATGATGGACCCAAAACTGAAGATGATTGGATAGGAACAGAAAGGAGAAACAGAGAACATGTACACCAGAAAGAGCATGAATATCCACAGCACAAAGTACTAGAAGCAGTAGTTTTGGTAGAAAAAGAACAAAGACTTTGCATGAAATCCATACAGGAACTTACAAGAATAGGGACTATCTGCTTTTAAAAGAAGATGAGCCAAGATCACCTCAACACCAGGATGATGAAATGGAGAGTCAAGATATGGCCCCAAAGTTTGGTGAATTCAGTCTTACAAATCATACATTGGTAAGGTGTAATGACTCATATACTTGGACAAATGGTAGCATCATCAAGAGATAAGACTTAAGCATAGCGGTAATGTCAAGACAACGTTCATGTACAATTGTCTTGATTTCATCACAGCTGACAACTCAGACCCACACAGCCACTTGCTAACTTCCTCTCAGTGAGATGGGGTAGAGAAATGGAAGGGTAAAAGTTAAAACCCTCGGTTTTAGATCAAGACAGTTTAATAGGCAAAGAAAAATTACACAAGCAAAGTGAATCAGGGAATTAAATCCCCACTTTCCATGGGTAGGAATGTGCTCAGACAAACCCATGACAACAGGACTCCTTCATGCCTAACCAGAACTCAAGAATACAAATGCTGTCCCTCCCTTCTTTCTTGTCTGTGTTGGTTTTGCATGGCCTCAGCGTGGGGGCCATAGAGAAAGCTTCTGTGAGAAGCTGCTAGAAGCTTCCACAATGTCTGGCAGAAACAATCCCTGATGGCTCTGAGGATGGATACGCTACTGGCCAAGGCTGGGCCAGTTAGAGATGATGGTAATGCTTCTGTGATAAGATATTTAAGAAGAAATTGTAAACAAAGGTGGTGGTGCAGTTTTATTCCAGCTATAGAAGAGGAGGTGAGAACCTGAGAGAGAAACAACATGGAGACACTAAGGTCAATGCAGAAGGAAGGGGAGGAGGTGCTTCAGGTGCTGGAGCTGACATTCCTTTGTAGGCTGTGGAGATGACCATGGTGAAGCAGCTGTGCACCCGCAGCCCATGGGGATCCACAGGGGATGCAGAGATCCACCTGCAGCCCTTGGAGGAGGTGCCCACGCCAGAGTGGGCAGGTGCCCAGAGGAGGCTGTGATGCAGTGGGAGACCTGGTGGAGAGAATGGACCCTTGCTTTCAAACTGGTGCAGCCTGTCCTTGGAGGACTACACCTCATGGAAGAGTGCCCCCCCACCACCACAGCTTTTTGAGAGGACTGCTGCTTGTGAGATGGGAACCACACTGGAGAAGTTCTCAGATAACTGCCTCCCATGGGAAGGGAGACCATGGTCTCCCGATGGAATGACTTCTCTCCCTAAGCCAAGCAGAACAAAACTTTGTGTGATGAGCTGGCCCCCACCCCCTGTTGGTTGGAAGGAAGGAAGTGTTAGGGGGAAAATGGTATTTTTAAGGGCTTATTTTATTTCTCATTTTCCTGCTCTGGTTTTGTTAGTAATAAGTTCGCTTGATATTTCTAAATTCAGCATGTTTTGCCCTCGGAGTGTTTTTTCCTGGTCCTTATCTCAAGTCATGAACCATGGATGCCTGGCGTTTGGCCAGTGCCAAACCACAACACCCCTGCAGGGTTAAATGCTGATGATGACACCCTATGGTTGGAGATATCCCTTGGGTCAGTTGGGTTTGGCTATCCTGGCTGTGCTCCCTCCCAAATCCTTGTGACCCCTGGACTGCTCACTATCAGAGCATGAGAAGCTGAAAAGCCCTTGACTTAGGTTAAGCACTATCCAACAGCTAAAGTGTCTGTGTATTACCAGTGTTATCCTCCTCCTAAAACCAAAACATGCCATTGTACCAGCTCCTGGGAAGAATTAAACTCAATCCCAGCCCAAACCAGAACAATAATGAATGTAAATTGAGTTTAGATTCCAAAACAAATTCCAAGGGACTGACATTAGTACACATCCCTAAGAATAGCAAGGCAAGCATACTTTTAAGATCCATGATATTATACCACCTGGCTGAGTAAATGCAGGCAAGCAAGACAAACCTTCTGGCCCTGTGTTTGTCTGTGCAAAGGCTTCTGTGAGCTTGACACATAACCCATGCTTCTGCTTATCTACATAGCTCGTTTATCTCTTAATCTTTGTTTTTATCTTCAACAGGAGGAATTTTTTTTGTGGGAATCCTTAAAATCAGAGGGTTTTGGGAAAGCTGCAGAAGACAGGCCTCAGAGACAGCAAAACTGCGATTAGAGCTAAGCAATAGCCATAAGATTTGTCAGCAGAAAAATTATATAAGAAGTAGAAACAAGATCAAATAGAATAATGGTCTGTGTATTAATGCTTGGCTAGAATAACTCCCTAAGCTACAGAAAAGTATATTTAACAAGATATTAGGAAGTTATAAGCTTGATAATGGAGTTCTGTGCATTATATTTTAAGACATAAACAAGTATGTTCAAAATAAGCAAGCATTGTTTTAACAAAAGGTGTGCGTGCTTGTAGTAGTTGGATAGAACTAATGTCAATATGGTTTTGATTTGTGTGATTAGTCAAAAAACTTTTAAAGTAAGTTGTAACATTGAGTTCTTTGTCTGCTGCCGGGGACATGAGCTGCTGGTATTGTCATAAACCCGTAATGATACTGATGCTGGAAAATATAGCAGCTTGAGACGCCCTCCCTAGCAGTACTGTCCTGTTTGTGATTTGTACATAGACCCCCTGCCAGCAATACTGAGATCAGGTGGAAATAGATTTCCAGCAATGTTAGTAAAAAAAAAATAATTAGTGATATAGTAGCAGAAGTTTGGTTTTAAAAAAAAGGCATACATGATTCCTCTTTCTTGCCTGTTTTCTAATTCCTATCACCAAATATTATGCATTCGCAGCAAGGAATATTAGTAAAAAGAGTCAGGACAGTAGCCTATGAAGAAGAACCTTATTTCACATATCAAAGCTTGTAAGACAATGTGAATCAAATCAGCGATCTTTAGCTTAAAAAGAAGGAACAAGGCATCCTAATTACCTCTTGTCTGTTCACAACATCAGATTTGTCACCATGGGGAGAAGACAGTTACACACAGAGAATATGCTTTTGAGCAGTGGCAGCTGGGGTATTACAGGATACTTCTGTAGTCATTCCTGAATTTAAAACTCAAGGAATGCAAAGGCAAGTAAATGTTTCAATTCTTCAGCCCTTGCACTTTATGACTGCGACTGGCAATTCAAACACGTCATGCTATTCATTAGCGAAACTGCTATCGATATGCCTCCTTCTCACAGCCCTTCCATCTTCTATCCTCTCTTCATTTCAATCAAATTCCAGGCAGAAGCCAAATTCTTCAGGAGCAGTTTGTATTGAAAAAAGAAAGCAAGGAAGATCAGAGATCACATGATACTGCAGCACTCCAGATACACATCAGCTAGAACCCTCAGCTGCTCCACTGACAGTTTTAGCTGATTTCCAACTGATATCTGATATTTAGCAGATTCAAATTTCAGCATGCAGAAACCAAACAGAAGTCTCATGTTAGAGCTGGGAATACCGAAAGTATTTGAGTGCTGATGTGAATCTTTAAGTACCAATTTATTAGAAAAATAGGCTAGCTCTGCTTTTACCAACACAAATCTTTAGTTCATATGGCAGTCACTCATACATAAGAGATCTCCTGCACTGGCAGGGGGAATGGCATCACCATTCATACTTCAGTACTAGCAGTTAATGAATATCAAGAGCATAGTTCCCTACTACACCACAGGCATAGACAAGGGTACCCCAGAACCTATTCTGGACCCTGACACACTGACTCTGTATGGGTCCTCTGCTCACCGTCTGGTTCAGTGTGCTGCTCACTGCAAGCATGCAGCACTTGCACACTGGCCCATGGGCACACTCCAGGCTTCTGTGTTCCCCTCAAAACCAGCACTCACCCTCTGCCCATGTGACACCCCTGCCCAGACCTGCAGCCTCCCACTTTCTTGCCGGTTCAGTTTCTTGTTTTCTGGGGAATACATGTACAGACCTGGGTTGGGGAGGGCATAGCCAGCACCAGGCTGAGATCTCTGTGCATTGCCCCATCAGCTGGCACCATTGCACCAGCACTCAACACCCCAGACCCTCAAGATTCCAGCCTCACTAAGTGCAAAGTTCTGTTTTGATGGAGCTTCCCTAGAGCCCCTGCACTTGCTGTGATTGACAGGGTTGTTTTGTTGTCTTTCTGTCACAGACTAGACATAAAATGTGTCAAGTTGAAGGGAATCATAACCATCAAGTCCTACTCCTCTTGCAGGACTGCCTGTCAGATTTGCATCCCTCAATTTTAATTTCTGACTTTCCCTTTCCTGACTTTTCCGTAGTATCCCATTTGACAAGGTCCTTGATTAGATAACCTTTCCAAAGTAAACATGATGATGATCCACACCTTCTTATCAATTAATGTGACCAGCCACCCCTGGCTCTCATTACTACCTCTCTTACCATCTCTCTGGTGGTTTTGTGTCATTGTTCATGTTGTCCCACTTTTCCTACTAGTCCCTTCTTCATCTCAAATGTTCTTGACCAGAAACACTTCGAGGAGCAGCAGTTCTTTCTTTGCTCTCCGCCCTTCCCAGCATTTCTTTTTCTTGAAATTCACTAAAAATGTTCCTGTTCCTTTACCTGTCTATAAAGCAGCAACTGGACAAGCTGGCATTGGAAACAAAATTGATGGATATTTCTATCTTGATACAGACAAAATAACCCTCCAGTTCCTGAGGTAATGGTCACAGAGAACAAGCAGGCAGCTTTCATTAGCAACCAGATCTCATGTCTGTCAATGAGATTCTTCCAGCAATGCTCAGCTCTCTCACCCACCCAGCCCTTAGGTGGATGTGCCTCAGGATTTAGCTAAGAGGCAATAACGTGGGGTTTATATGCAGCAAATGGCAGTTACCTCCTGTTTAAGAAAAAGCTTCAGCACACTGTCAATTTGTCTAGGTATTACTAAATGTCATCACATAGAGAAAGGCTTCGGCATGTGTCTTCCCACTGCTGCTGCTTGGGATTGGCCTGGTGTGGTTTCTGCTGTAGCACAACTAAAGGCAGAATTAAACACTCCACACAACACCCAGCAAAAGCATAGGGAGACATGCATCTGTTTTTAAGATATGATAGCAACCCCCTAGCCAACTCTTAGATGTTCTTGCTTTGTTCTGCATATTTCTAGTTTTGTTTCTGGTGCCTAATTTCTCTTAAATGTGTCACTCAATTCCTTGTAGACGGTTGGCTGACAAATGCCTTCTCCATTCAAAACAGTTCAAAGGTAGTGGTGTTCTTCAGAGATCCTCCTATCATCAAGTTAACACAAGAGCATCAGAAAGTGCACAGGCTTGTTAAGCATCACTGAGGCTTCACAAGATAGTGCGATGCTTTATATGGGATCAGTTTAAATCCTAGCACTCTTGACTTCACATTTACTGAAGCCTGTCCTATCGTCCTATTTTGTACAACACTGAGCATATAGTGTAACTCTGGGAACCACAGCTGTGACTTAGTTAATGATCTCAATAAATCCTACTTAAGCAGAGACAGGAAGAGAATTATGCAAATGACTATTACTGTGCACCATGCACTTGATAACTGAAGACATCCCATTATAAGCTTCAGCACATAAAACGAGTACTTTTTAAATCCAGATATGTGAAAAGTGTGTAAGCAAAGGAACAGCTTACAGAATTTTGCTTCTGAAAAGTTGCAGTTGCAGAACATTTATTATAAACCTAATAGTAAAGGAAGCATACAAAAGGAGTATGTACAAGGAGGGATGGTTAAAAACCCAAGACGACAGATTTTTCACATATAGCTGTGACTGTAAGAAAGAATTACTTGTCTGTAAAGACCTTTCTAAAACATCGTGATAAAAGACTCTGCCACTCACACTTGGCAGCTAGATAAGATGTCTTCTATCAGCCTCTTGTAGACCCAGGCATCACCTTTAAGCCGTTGTCGCCGGATACCTATGGCTTCAGGCTTAGTGAGCTGACATACCTCTAACTCAAACTCCATAGTTACTTTACCAAAATCTGACCGTGTTTGACATTTCAGGGTATAACTGCAAAACAGAAGAAAAAACAGAATAATTGTAGACCCATTTCATTTTTGTTTTGCAATGCTATTTTAAATCAGTAGAAGCACTTTAAATAAAATACCCCATTGCTGTTCAGAATATTGTGAAACAGTCCACAATTTAGTCACCTGAGAGCTTTGTAAATCCTGGAGTTTCAGGGCACCATATTTATTATTATGCCCTAGGACCAATGGAGCATCAATGCCCCACACTGCCACAAGAACCCCTGCTAGCCAACGGCCCCTCTCCTCAGAACTGGAGCAATGGAAAGTTCCCATGTTTTTCCTAGACAAGAACACTCTGTTGGCTGCAGCTCAGCTGGTGTGAAAATAGGAAAAACTGAATGCAGAGTTTGAACTATTACAATGGTGGCAGGTGCTGCTGTGCAATCCAGCATCCTTCCATATTATGAGTTTGGAAATGCATCAGAGGATTCATGTATACCCTGATGTTCTACCAATATCAAACACTGAAATACTCAACAACTTGAGGAAATACATATTGAAAAGCGGGCACAATGGTTATTTCATGCATTGGGAACTCAGGAAATAGTCTTTCAGTTTGATCAAAAGTAAGAACCAATCTAAGCAATCAGTAGCTTAGTGTAGCTAGTAAACAGTACAAATTCAAATAATCCACAAAAAGCTGTGTGGCTTCCGCACACATTTTAAAATGTACTGACCTCTTGCCTAAAGGCTAATGTCTTTTAATTGCCCAGACTGAGAGTTAAAAGGTATATACACTATTTTCCAAAATTGTCCCATTTGTTCATTGACTGTACCTAAACCAACTTTTGGTATTTAAAATTTCCCATGAGATGGCTGATGTGATTTTTTTCCTAAGCATTACCCTGCTGCTATTGGTTTATACCTGTTGGTAAAAGAACTTTGCTAGAAGACACTTAACATAGTTTTGCACTGTTTGGACATGTTTTATTGCACATATATTTAGTGCTTTGTACACTTTCTATAAAGATTATTTTACAATAGGGTCAAGAAACTAAGTTTAAATACTTTGTTTTTTAAGGACTGGACTAGCAACCATTTAGACAAATATAAGTTGAACTAATCATATGTTACACTTACCCCTTCTGAACATATTCCACATGCTTCTTTGAAAGAACAATGATTATTTCATTCAACAATTCGTCTGGATTCAGCAGATGAGTGGTGGTAATGTTACAGTGTGCCTAAAAGTAACATTAAGAGTAACATTGGCTTGTTGAAACAAGGAATAAAAATATGAAAATCTCTCTCCTAAAACTGAAGACATTGCAAAAAATTTTCATTAAGGAAATTTCAGATCAGCTAACTATGGTGACAAACGCTTCAACATCCCAAAACTAGCACCCTGCTGTATAGTGCAGAGCTGGGAAATGGCCAAAAGCTGAGACACAGTTCTTCTGATAACAAGGAGCAGGCAATGCACCAGGCAATTTTTCATGTATAAAGAAAAGAGGTTACAACATGTCCTACTGAAGTCACAGAAGTGGTCGAGAGAAAATGAGACTAAAAAAAAGCTTGAAAAATTAACATAGGATGAGGATGCAAAGTCAGTTGAAGAGTGCTTCTTGTGGTCTTTATTTGGATTTGAATGTACACACCCCTCTGACATAACTGCTGTAACACTGTATTGTAGCCCAGCATCTCTCAACACGCCTCAGGAATTTTGCATAGACTATGGACAAGAGAAACTGAGGCAGGAGACTAAAGGCATTTCGAGAAAGAATACAGCTTCCAGTTGCTCAGCTTCCTGGATTATTTGCACAGTCTAGACTCCTGTCTGATTGGCAGGTCAGGTTTGTAGCCCAATATCTTGTCCTGAATGTTCATGATTGACAGATAGTTCTCAGTGTGTAGTAGGTATCCCAGCAGCCAGTCAGTTGAAGGGACACATCATTTGCTTCGACACAACTGCTCATACCTTGATAAACAACCTGCCTTCTTTCAGGGTAATTATGTTTTTCAAACATGTTGTCTAAAGATTCAAGTACAAATTTTTTCTTGTATAGCTTCTGAAGTATTAAGTTGCATTTGAACAATGTATACAGAATCACTAGGGTTGGAAGGGACCTCTGTAGATCATGCAATCCAAGCCCCTTGTCAGATCCCCTGAAGCAGGTTTCACAGGAATGTATCCAGGTGGGCTTAGAATGTCTCCAGAGAGGGAGATTCCATGACCACCCTGGGCAGCTTGTTTCAGTGCACTGCCACCCTCAATGAAAGAAACTCTTCCTCATTTTGAGGTTAAATATGAGGTTATTTTATGCCCCTCAATTCAGTACAGCCTGTTAACTGACTCTTGTTATTCACCCCTCTGTCACAACTGGCCATCAACCTGTGCACGCTTTGTGCCTTTTCACCAGCAGAAGGAGAAAAGGCTTTTAGTGAGCAATGTCTACACAAATAACATGATTAAAAACTAGCCAGTAGTTCTCCTTTCAAACCATGCTGCTTCCTTCACCTTTGGTTTAGATGGGCTATAAGCAGCAAGGGCCAAACTCCTCCCTGGATCTGCTGCCTCAACCCCAGACGAACTGAACGTGGTAACTGGGGCACTGTCGTGTTATCAGCAATACTGTACCAGCACTTTACTGTAGAAGTCAGGCAAGACAGGTCACAGAAGCTTTCACAAAACCGTTTCTGAAGCTACTGGATGTTTTCAATCATAATTATTGTAAGATAACAATTAATACATAACTAATATAATTACTTAATATTATAATAATACTTGCTTTATGTAAGACCTTTGCAGCAACCATACCTTAAGTTTCCTTGGACAGTCTCTAGTGCATCGTTTCTTCTTGCTTGGTGTAAGCATCGTGATCACTTTATCTAGGCCTCTTTCAAGACTTCCAAATATTTTTGCTTTTCTCTTCTTTTGGCTGCTATCCACATGTGCAAGGTTGAGATCTAATTCCACTGACTGGCACCTGTTACATGAACAAATTAATCTGTTATTTTTCCCTCAGTCTTAAAAACCTATTATTTCAAAGATGTCACTAAAACATTACCACACATGACAACACAAAGAAAATGAAATCAAGTGCAATGTAATATAGGAGTTTCTGTTTGAAAGTCTGTTGAAGTTTAAACCCAGAGATCTATCTAGAAATTGCAGTTCTTTGGAGACCTGGAATAAGAAGGCACCTACATTGTAGAAAATAGATTATATTGAGTTACATAGTATTAAAATTTTTCTCGACCTTCATTATTTTCTGTGATTGTAAATATAGGTTTTAGAAAGGTTTTTACTGAAAGAGTAGGAACAGCAGCTTGCTGTTGTAACAGGGCTTCCCAGGCAGCACATGGATTAAGGTAGTCCTGCTCCAAATCAGGAATGTACACAAACAACAGGACACTTACCTTCTTTCAGGAAGAATCTCATCCGCTGTCAATTCATCTGCATTTGTTGGGGTAGCAGGTTTCTTAATTGGGGTGACTGCAGTGAACTGACTCTCTGAAAGAAAATGTCCAAGCCAAAACAGATATGTCTTTGTGTAAAAGGATTTTCTCTTCTTCACTGACAATTTCTCATTATTAATAATTCTAACAGTTCTAACAGTTCTCTATAATTCTGTAGTTCTAACAGCAGACCTTCTTTTCTATCTCAGGTCTATATTTTGGGAATTATAAAATATGTTCTTAACACTACCTCTACTCTTCAAATTAAAACTATCACTGATTTCCCCAGGGCTCTACAAGTCAAACCTTAGGAGTAACCATTGCAGTTCAGTATTAGAAATTTGAGGACTAGAATTGCTTTCTTGCTCTGCTGCAGGTCCATGAATAAATATGGAGCAATCTGCTGCACTGACTAGTTGTGTTCTTCAGTAATCCTTCTGCCTTATACGAGGGGTGTAAGTTTATATAGTCATAATATACAATAGCATATTATGTAGTATAAAAATAATATAAAAACAGTATAAAATACATTGTTTAATATACAGTGTACATGCCACACAATGATCTAAAAAGTCAGTGTCTGCAGAGCGTGGTTTTAAAGGCGCAGGAGAAAACACTAAGTGAAACAGTCAGCAAATAAGTTGTCACAATTAAACCCAACTTCAATGTTCAAATTTTCAGCTCTCTACAGAATTGCACCCAGCTCCAGACAAACAACCTCAACATTTCCAGTGGATTCTTCCACTTTTCTATTTCCTGAATCAAAGATCTTTCAATGCAGCAAAGAATTAGCTTTCTTTGTTTAATCCTCAGAAATGTCACTAAATAAATGAGCTAGAAGTGTTTTTACATTTCCCATTTTGGGTAGTATCTCTTTGATTTTTAGACATACATTTCAAGTTATGTACAATCTTAAGACAAACTCATAAACTAGTTTTTGTATTGCTATTCTTTATGAATGATCTCATTAAACAGCAGTATATTCAAAATCCCTTATTCCTCAAATCCTGCAAAAACTTACTGTTCCTGAACAATGCTTGTTAGCACTTGAAATGAAAGAGTCTCCTATTGCAAGGAGCCTTTGGCATTTGAAGGACAGAGTTAGCATTTACAGAATCAATACCAAAACTTTAATGATAATCATTGAACTAAATGGTAATGAACATATGGGATATGTACATAACTAGATAGGCTGATGACAGAAAATTCTGGTAACTCAGAAAAGCTGACAGAATTTATACAGATTTCTGTGGTCAATTGCATAGCTGCAAGACCTACATGTTGTTAACAGAAACATTTTCACCGCTATACTGGATGGCCCCTATGAAAATACTGATATGCAACCATAAGAAATCCAAAACCTATATTCCTCTTAGAACCAGCAATTAAAGCAGTATGCTTTAATTTTTAAAAGTATGCTTTTATTTTCATTCAAGGTAATCACAAAGGAAAAACAGTGTTGAGGAAACTGCAATCTCAATTTTCATGGAAAAGTGGAACTAGGAGCAAGACTTAACATCACAATGCTTGGCTCCTTGTTTGGGTATACCAAAAGGGGCTCACAGATAATTGTGAGAAGCAATACAAGTAACATTCTCTGATGGATGGTTAAAACTAATGCAGCACCCTACCAGATGTACTGGTAGGGTGCTGCATTAGTTTTAGAAGAAACTGAGTGGTACATAGGGAAAAAAAATTTAAGTGCTCCAGAATAGATGTATTGGGTGAAGAAATATTGTGCCTATATTTGACTTTCAGTAATTCCCAAGCAACATATATGTTCTAAGCTTTCATTAGTTACATTCTACATACCTTTGAAAGCAGCTGCCTTAAGGGGAACAGCTTGTACCTGTGTCTCAATCTGACTCTTTGCAAGAGGAGTCTTAGGAGTAGGAAGCACAAAGGGTATTTCATTTCTTAAAGCTGACACTGTCTCAACATTCTCTTTGTTTTTATGCTTCTTTGATGGCACTTTTCTTGTCACTGGAGTTGACAGTGTGAATTCCGTATCCTCCAGTTGGGCATCAGGCCTCGAATGCTACAAGAGATGTAACAAACAGAAAAAAAACCATTCTTGCTGTATTCTGATCACATTCAGGAACATTACAGACATGAAAATTCTGAAGCAGGGTAAAAATATCATACAATGATTGACTATAGAGCAATAGTTAAAAACTCCTCAGTACTTCTGATTCCCTCTACAACTCGCTCATAAGGTTTGCAAGTAATTTGCTGCTTTTTTACCAGCTCTTCTAAATTCTTTACCTCGCACATTTAAGGCTACTCCTCACCAGCTCATCTAAGCACAGCTAGGAACTTCCCTTTGGCTTAATTGTAAAATTTTAATTGCTTGATTTGATTTTCTTCTCCAATATAGAGAGGCTGCACTTCTTCAGAGACTTGTCCAGCTCTAGCCTAGGTCTGAGACCTTGTTTGTTGCACCTTATTTTTTTCCTGTTGGTTTTAAAATCCTCATTTACTCATTTTCTAGATGATCAAAGCTCAAGTTTTAGTCAAATTACCTATAGCTAGAAGAAGGCACAATGTATGTTAGATATATATTTAAAACACTTCTTTCCTCCATTTGTAACTCCACTAGACTAGATTCTACCAAACATTTACATATCCAGTAATTTTTATGTATAATGAAAACAACTTTTGGATTAAGAACACCATATCAAACACCTGCTGCATTCCATGAGTATTTATATCAAATTTTTCTAATGGAGATTCTTCAAACAGTGAAGCTGTATGTGTAAATTCCATGAATACAAATGCCCATAGCACTTCACTGCACTCTGGCAGATCTTCACAGTTTTTTCAGACTGGAAAGAAATATTCAGTTGAGCTTCGACTGCACACTTAAAAGTAAGATTTCATCAGAAAAGACTGCCATTATAGTCTAAATATAATTCATTTCTAAGTTCCTAATAATGAAAGTTCCCATGATGGTGACCTAGGTTTTGTATGACTTTAATGTTGTTGTAGATTTGTCATTTGTATCAAAAGCAGATGTGAAACTCTTCTCAAAGCACCATTGCCAAATCACCTTTCTTGATGTGTCATGAAGAGAAGCAACTCACAAAAATAGCTGCGTTTGAATTCAAGGCTTGGACCAAAACCTCCTTTTACCAAAAGTCCTAGTAATAATTTGGAAAGAATCCAAGAGAAGAATGAAGTAACATTTAAAAGGGGCAGGATAAAGGTAAACACATACATCCAAAACATATGACTGCTGAATCCACAACACTAATTGGAACTAGCATTTGGAGCCCTTCATCTGATGGCTAGCTCTGCTCTTCCCAAAAATTGTCAGTTATTAAAACAAGGGATTTGTAACTTCAGCCAAGGTTGCAAACCTTCATGGTTCACATCACATACAAGCAGGTATATATCAAAGCATCCTTAGTCTCTAAGACCTTTTTGCTACTTACAGGAAACTCTTCCCAAGGACTTACTTCATACCATTACAGCAAAACTCTACAGAGTCATTTTAAATTGTCAGTCTTTGGCTGAAATGGACACCATTATAAAAAGCTGGAATGGATGACATTTTAGTAACTTATGTTCTGTTGGTAGGTAACTTTCTGTTGTCCCATGATAAAGGATATCACAATGAGCAGATCTCTCATTACTACTGGAATAGAGAGCTGTCTGATAAGCTCTAGAGCTTGTATGATACTTTACACAAAAGCCCTTACCAGAGGGTTGCTAACTACAAGAAGCTGATACTGTAGTTGAAATCACATTCTGTTAAACATGAATGCATGATTAGGATATCTCAGCTGCTGTGTTCCAGATGTAATCCATGGCACAGTGACTATTTTGCAATATGCTTCTATATCAAACATCTTGAAGTTGAGCAGCATTATGTACGAGCTTGTGCCACCAAATTCAGAAATGGCTAAGTAAAACTTCTGTTTGCCTTGTTGTCTTTGCATTAGAGTGGGTCCAGCTAGAGAGCTTTGCTGCGGTAGATAGGGAAAGGCTCTGCGGAAGATCACGCGATGTCACGGAAAGGCAGGACCCTTTGTTCCTCTAAGATAAGAGATTACCCTAGGAATGTGGCCCCACTAACAGTAGTGCTAGTAACTTTCCATTCCTTACCCAGTACTTTTCCATTCCTCACTAACCATAGATAATGAGGACAAACCCCCTTTTGACGTAGAGAACCCCTAAGACTATAAAACCCCACGAGAAGAAGTAATAAAGGCCTTTTGACCGTCCATCATATTGGTGTCTGCGTGTGTCATTGGCCCGAGCGACCCTGGAGAGAGTGGGTCGCTGTGCTGTTCCTCAGAACCAGGTCGCCTGCCTTGATCCAGAAGGCAACACTTTGCTAGCTGGGTGTTCCAGCAAATTAAGTTGATATTCACCCAGAAGCTACACACAGGCAAGTTAAATGTGTTCTGAGCACTGCAGGAAGACTAACAGATTGCTGTACTGTGTAGGCATGAATTTCACCATCATCTGGGAAGGCATAATGCATATGTTAATTAGTAGCATTTGCCAATTTGGACATCATTAGAGATGAAGTAGCTTAACAGTTGAGAAAAACTGAACTTAGTGAACCTCTGCCTTAATCATCAAGAGTGTAGAAGGCTAAGCCACCACCATGATCACAGAAATCACATTATGTATAATCAGGAACACTTACGATTCACTATCTATTATGCAGCTCTAGTAGTCCTAGAATTCTCATACCAAAAAAGCGGTATGGGTGAACTGAAATGATTCACACACAACTGAATCAGATACATAAGGTATTTATTCTGAGTGCTTACCTCTAACACAGAAAGCAGCACACTCAGACCATTTCACAAGGGGTAACAGCTTATACAAGTCTCAAGGGGAAACAGCTTATACAAGTCTGCAACTCCACTGAATGTTTGGAATTTGTCAAACAGACTAATATCGCTGATGTCACATATATTTGCATATTATATACAACATTACAAGGGGTTTAGAAACTCGAGCCATGTTCTGAAAGGCCCTATCAGTGCCAAACTATAGGAATAGAAATTTCCCTAAGATAAACAAAACTACTTCAGAATCTCAATCATCAGAAAAACAGCAGCAACACATTTCCTTTACTCAAAGTAAACAGCTTCCTCTCTAGGATTATGTTCTCAAGTGAAACAGATGAGAAAGAGATGACTCTCTCTGATTTAATCACCAGTTCCCATAGTGCTTTTGTCATCTCAGAGAATACTCCCCAGGAGACATATCATGAGGTATCAAAAGATTTTCCCTACCAAATGCAGCCCTCAAGGTAGCAAAAAAGAGACAGAGTGCAGTTACTCATCACAGAACAAGATCTGGAATTATCCAGGCCACAAAAGAGGGGATTTGAGCCCATTAACAAGGAGGGATTCTGTGCAACACCTGATGCATCAAATCCTCATAGATGGCTATTCCAGTGAAGTCAATCCAGAGAAGCAGCCTAGCATGCTAAATCATGTTAATGAGACCGCTGAACTCTTTAATGCCCAAGACTTTGCCTGTGTGCTTCACAGAATATTCTGAGTTAGAAGGGACCCTCAAAGATCATCAAATCCAACTCTTAAGTGAATGGGCGGTACAAAATCAAAATCCCTGTGCTGTTATTACCACCATGCTCTAACCAGTTGAGCTAAACTCAGGCTCATGCTCTCTTCCTGACGTTTAGAGCACCAGAATGTCTCTCCAGCAGAGCTTTGCCAATGCAGAGCAGGATTTTAAGCAAGATGCTGTCCTGCTGAACTCAAATTTACCTCAAGGACTGTCGACATCATGGTGCTGGCATGCTCTGGTAGACATGGAAACCTTAAACGAACACGCTTGCCACGAGCCTTCTTGGATAGAAGCAAGAGGTATGTTGCTGACATGTGGTCGTATTTCCACTGTGGGGTCAGGGAGAAAGAAAGAAAAAGTATTTTAATCTCCTGTTTGGAAACATTGCAAGTACAAGTCAAGCACAGCCTTTGAGTATTTCTATATCTCTACAAGTTTTTCTACCTGACATGCAACCCTAATAAACACATAACTGTAATTTCAGACTTCAAGTGATTTGCATTACGTGCCTGAAATCAAGAAAAAGGCACTATGTTGGTTGTTTGCAAGTTAGTTTGTAGTTCATGCAGTAGCATGGAAATGCTGGAGTGAAGATCTACTGAATTGAATGCAAAGCTAGTAATTCAGTTTACTTCAGCAAGAGTATAAATTTTTTGAAAGTAACTCCTGCTCATTCTTTCATAACCGCCAACTTTTTGCATGATTTTCAGCAACTCTTTGTGCGTGAGGAACACAGACACCACTCTTGATGGGTTTGCAGCATAATGTAGTTAGTTTGAATAAGTTATAAGGGATTAGAAGTCTTCCAGAAAAGAACTATGTAAACATCATAAACTTATTCGGAAGGACTTTCCCCTCTGTAAAGAGGTTATTCTGATTATTTGCTATAACTAAAGAACAAAAAGTATCAACTCCACAAGTCTGTTGTAAGTATCACACACATTTAAAAAGTCTGTTTCTGCTACAGTTATGTGGAAAACCCAAGTATTTTCAGAAACCCAAAACTATTGTCACTGCTAAGAAGTACAAAGAAGCAGAAAATTCTGTTTTAATGAAGAATTTTCAGATTCAGGTAAAAGCTGGAGTACACATCATGTTTTAAGTCTTTTCAACAGCCTGCAATGTTAGTGCTAACATTTGCACAGTTCTTCCAGAAGTATTCAGTTCAACTTTTGTAATTTGTCACCAAAAATGATTAAACATACTCACTGTTTTTAGCAATCTGTGAATAGCAACTCCAAAAGCTCCGTATTTTTTAGACTGCTTGGGTGTTGTTGATATTTCTACTTTTTTTTCTTTTCCTACTCTTTATTGAACAATTTCAAAGCAAAGAGTTAACCCAGCAAATGGCATCTGTTGTTCAACTATAAATTTCTACAAGTCTATTCTGACTTTCAGAGATTCAGAAGGATTTTACCATTTTGGTAGGACATAGCAAAGAGTAAGATTTAGGGAACATGAAGATCACAATTAAAAGAGAAAAAAAAAAGAATAAATTGGATCTTCCAGAGTAGCGGCTTGTAGTTATAAGCTACAGCCAGATTCCAGAGTTCTGCAGGGCCTCCTTAAATCTGAAATGTATGTAAAATATCATACTTTAGAATATATGAGTACTGATCTGATAACACAGTATATTTATTTACTCTATTACTGTATTTAATTACTGTAAATCACTGACAAACTTCTTACCTCGTTTATTAATTGCAATATAGACTCCCTGCTCTGCTGATGAAACACAGAAAGCTCTGTTACACAGTCCTCATCAAGATGTCCCAGCTGCAACAACACAATGGATATTGAAATGTGAGGTTTTCAATTTACCCCCTAATCCATATCTGACAGTGACACTGTTGTGAAACCCACTGGCCTGAGTCAACAGTCAATGATGATTTTAGACCTTGTATTTCAAATGTTTAGTATCACAGCTAAACACTGTAGGAAACACACTGAAAAAATCATACAACTTCAACAACTTCACAGCCTTGATCCTCATAGGTGAGAGCTTATAAATTCAAATAAGCCACCCAAAAGCCAGGAAGATTTTTACTAGAATGGAAGGTATGCTTTCATCTGCCTATAAATATCCAAAGCCATGAGCCATGCCCATCTTTACCAGAGCCAGGTTGCACTGATGGTGTGAGCACAAAGTGTCTTTATTTGGGGTAACAGTGGCATCTAGTGGCATTGGCTGTCAACATGCAGGAACTTGGAATGTTCTGCTGACAGCCAGATTATTTTGGTTCTTTTCCTCTTTTCCATACTGCGTTCATCTCTCACATAATTAAAACAAGTGACAGAGAGACAGGATGAATATTCTTTCAATGAAATTTTAAATTTTCCAATTTAAAATTGGAAAATTTAAAATTTCCTTTATTTTCATTGGAATTTTTGAAAATTCCAATTTTCATTGAGGACTACATACAAGATAAACTATAACCACATCTAGCATGACCTTCTGAGTATTTGTGTTTTACACATTAAAGAAAGTACTCATCAAGCAGCCTAGGGAAGGAGCTGGTCATTCATATGTGGAAGGACTTCACTCAGTTATTCTGCATATTCAGCTAAAGAATATAAGGAAAACACATTTGAAATTTCTCCTCAAGAGAAATCAAGACCAAGTAAAAATATTTTGACAGCTAAAAGAATCAGAAAAGAACCACAACCATCTCAAAGCTCAGTTTGTAACAATTTCATATACCATGCACTATGAGGATGGTAGTAAGCCAGCAAATATTACATGAAATGCTTTAGTATCTATCTGACCAAAGTACTTACTGGGTATTTACTTTGCCACTGAACAGCATCAGAAAAACCTTGCATGAGCCAAGGATGACTTAACAAGTGTTGGACTGTAATTCGCTTCTTTGGGTTGACCTGGTGTGCCATAAAAATCAAAGTGATACTTAAATTGTGGAGAAAAAGTGAAGAAACAATTTATCTTCCACTCAGAATGTTAGGGTGATTAGGGACAAAACCAGAAACGAGTACGTTTTCAGAGCTTCACAAAAGGAAGCTCACCCTCAAAGATCTTAGCTGTGAAGAGCAGTTATGGGAACTTCCCAGGGGATATGCAGCATTGGCTTTATTCCTTAGGTGTAGTCCAAACGTGTGTTTGGGCTACAAAACAACTCTCGTTTTTATAGCACACAATGAAAAACCAAATGCATGCTGTTTGAAGACTCTGTTAAATCATGTAAACTTTGCTAATTATTTTTGAAATCAAACATTTTTCCCAAAGATGTTTTTGCCGAAGGCAATCATAATATTTTCTTTAAAAATTGTAAGAATTAAACTTTTTATTTAAACACAGAATATTTTTAAATATGTCATTGATGTAATGTTTTGAACCAATTACATAGTACTTTATACATCTATTGAACAGAAACAATAACCTTTACCTGCAGCATTTGGTCAAGGAGGAGTGTACTGCTAGGAGAGAGCCACTTTGGAGTACTGTATTTTCCTCTCTGCAAAAAAATAAGAGGATTTAGAACTAACACTGAACCTCAAAAGGAACTACTAAATTACTTGGACAATAGTGACATCTGTACTTTGTAAAAAATAGAACAGCAGGAAGATGTGAACTTTGTTTAAAGAATGACTTGCATAAATGTCATGGCAGTACTAAAACCCAGCAGCATTAGTAAGGAAAATGCTTGAATCACCAGCTGCAGTTTTTGTCCACTCTGCTTGTGTGACACTTCCATTTCCACTCACTTTTGCAGTTAACCTGCTCCTTTCTCCATTGCCTTGGTTCATGCTATCAACTTCATACTGAAGTTCTAGAAGTGCAAACATCCTGGATTATGAATGACTGATATCAGCACTTTGCAATGTGAAGATTCCCTGAAATCACTACTTTTCAGACACTAAAATTACACCATCCTCGGTATTAGGATATTCTTTTTTGAATAGGTTACATCTAATGCTAAACTTTCAATCTCATATAGCAGACAGGAGAAAGGTTACAGATCTAGCAAGTGAGATTTTTTTCAAGATAATAAGTTACAGTTGTTTTTCTTTAATTTTTGATTAGGAGAAAATTGAAAAAACAACTCCCAGAAGTGAGGCATAACAGTAGCTAGAAACCAAACCAAATTCACCACGAAGAATCACTTATTTCTGAATGAAAACCGAGATAAAAAGAAAATCAATACAAAGTCATTATCAAGTAACATAACTATCATTTTGAAATGGCATTTTTCTTTCTATGGACAAATGCCTTAATAACAAAACAGTTGGTACCATATGCAGCCACATTTCTAAGTAGAGTATGTATTGACAGATTAACAACTTTCAGTTACATCTTTACAGACACTACTATTAAGTTATTTAGTAATAGTTTTGTAGGCTGCCTTATAACATAGCTTTACTATGAAACTAAGTAACACAGTTAATCTGCATTTTGGCTTTAGTATAACAGTACAGAACACCAACATAACAAAGAGCAATTCTCATATGTTGTACTGTGGGCAATACTGGATAGTAAATAGGTTATGACATCTGCCAAGCACATAAGGTCATACCAGAAGTAATTCCTTTTTTACAGTAGTTATGCCACAGCTTATTTTTTCAGTCAAAAAGTCAAGCCACTGATTTAAAAATGAAGAGTACATTCCAGGAAATAAACGCTGCATGTAAGGCATATGATTTTATTTAAATTCAAGCAGCAGATTTGACTTGGAGCAACAGGTTTGAGATGAGATTACAATAAATTTCAGGATTTAAAATGTGTGAAACTAATTCCGTAATAGTGGGTGTCCTCATTTGAAACAATTTTCAATTCACAACCACATAAAATGAAAACAATTTCAGAGTGGAAATAGCAAGTATGCATCTTAACATGATTAGTTTTTGACTGCTCCCAGACCAAGCTTTGAAACCTCATTTGCTGTTTCAGCTCACTTCAGCTCATTCCACTGCCAGACACTGTGTTGCTCCAAACAACTCAGTTCATAGTTCCTGTCCAGTCTTGACTATGGTAACTACACAGAATAATTTTTGATACTCTTAATTAAGATCTCCATTTCACATCTGAGTTCTCAGCTCAGTGAATGCCTTAAGCAGTTGGATCATTTACCAGGCTCTGCATTGTGGTGTAATGAGCACCAAAAAGGGTTTTGTCATCCTATGACAGCATGCTTATACGGGGACATGTTCTCAATGTGCTCTGACTTTTAGGGTAGACAACACAGTTCACATCACAAGCAGAGAGGGAAAAGCAGCTCAACAACCCTGTTACTTAATGGCAATTTCACTGAGAAACTTGCTAGCATTATTTGGACAAGACTCCTAATCACATGGTTTAGTTCAGGTAGTCTTGCAAAGAGCAGGGAGTTGGACTTAATGATCCTTTTTGCTCTCTTCCAACTCAAGATATTCTATTACTATATGAGTTGGGAAGTCATGTAAAATACTGGCATCCCATCTGAACACTAGCACCTTTACACAATCCCTTTGTATTAGATAGTGTTTGCTTTTTTTTCCTTTTTTTTTTTATTTTTTAACATTCTCTTCGATAACTCAAACTAAGCTTCCTTGTCAAGGTACTTCCTTCTGTCAAGGTACTCAAGTGTACTCCAATTCCAGATTAAAAATCCACTCTCTGTTGAAATAATCAGGTGCTTCATAGAGCTCAGACTGTTATGCATCCTGAAAACATTTCCTGTGCAAACCAGCATCAGTTGCCCCCTGCCAAAGTAGTCCTTGAATACTCTCAAGAAGGGTTTTTTGTCTTTTTAAAGACATATCAGACTCTTGGTGAGAGGAGAATGAAGTAGAGGAATACAAAGCCATTACTCCACACTGCTCTTCATCATCCAACTGAGACCAAGCTTCATTAACACAGATTTTTATGCCAGCTCAGAAGTGGCTGGCAGAGATGCATATGTGATGAGGAACAACAGCTGTTTAGCCACATCAAGAGGAGTTTAGAGGGAAAGAATCAATGTCTTAATCGTACCACTTACTATTTATTGAACTCCTTTTGGAAGAGGAAAGTATAATAGCAGATGCAGAATCCCGCTTTTCCTACACATGAGAGTGGCTGACATTCAAGAAGAGTATTTTTCAGTAATTTTTAGGGAGAAGACGGATAAACACTTAGATATAAAAGTCCAGCTCACTAGCAAGAAAATGCATTTCCTGAAACTCACTTTTCTACTGTATCATTGGACCAAGCTAGAGTAATGTACAGGCTGAGGGAAAACAGAAACAAATCCACAAAATACTGATCAAAAGAGAAGCAAAATATAACAAAATTCAGCAGATAAGCTTTATTTGCTCAAATCAGAAAGTAAAAATTTCCCATAATGCTTAGTGATTCCTGTTCCTCATGTATTCTAGTGTCATCCACACATACCATGATCTTCCTGTAGACAGCCATGACATTATCATCATCAAAGGGGAGAAAGCCACACAGCAGAGCATACAGCAGTACTCCCATACTCCAAATATCTGCCTGAAAAATAAAAGTGAGAGTTCACAAACCTCATCTGCTTAAAATGGCTTAGAGACTGATCACATTGTCTCCTTTTGGCAAAACCCACACGAAACCTGTGGAAAGTAGGTTCCTTAACTCTGGACAGAACTCGTGGAAGCACACAATTTTCAATTCACTGAAACTAGAGCACTAGTAAAACCACTACCCTTTTTCTTAGGTCACCAAATTGCTGCATTACCTTCAACATACAAGGAATCTGACAAAAAGGAAATCAAACTCATCTGAAGGGATTTTGTACTCAAAAGTGCTTGTGATTATGACAGCTGTCAGTACAGTAACAATTGGCTTTAAAGTCACACTGTTTCTTTTCTGTATAGACATGACAAAGTCTACATGCCTCATACTTCAACTCTCACTTCAGTCATAAAGATCAAGGAGGTTTGAGAAGCACCAACTTTGTGAAAAACTAAAAGAAAGCAAGACTTAGAGGTCAGGGACAGTAATGCAAAGGAGGTAAAGGAAAAAAGACTGACTCCATCCAACAGCACAGACAGTAAGAAAGTTTGAGGAGATGATTGAAATTGCAGCATTTTGAATGGATTGACAAGGGCACGTAGCAGACCCTAATGTTCTAGACATGGAATCAAAGCTGAATAAATGCTACAGTTTTTGTTGTCTTTAATTTTACTACACTGCACAGTAAAAAGAGCAAGTTTTCATAGAAGATTTCAAAGGCAAAGTACACAAGATACTGAGACCGCACAGAATTTGCAACAAGACTTGGAAAATTAACAGAACAAATTGCTGTTTGGAATAATGTGGTAGAAGACAGTTATTTTTTGTAGAGCAACACCTGGGAACAGTGAAGGATTAGTCAGAGATGAAGAAGCCAGGTGCATAACCTTTGGTCAGGAGCTATTCCAGGCTGTGAGTGCTCTCAGTCACACAGCTTTTGAGGGCCACTGAGGCAACATGCCAGTGAAGAAAGACACCAGGGGAGTTGATCTGAATCTCACCAGCTTTAAATACATGGTGCGCATGGAAAAAAACCACCCTAACCTACAATTTTATCACCTACCTCTGAGCCAATGTATGCTTTGCCCTGAATCAGCTCTGGTGCTGCATAGGCTGGGCTTCCACAGCAGGTGTTCAGATGGTAATCAAGGCCACCCTAGAATAAGACAAAACTGATGACAAAGAAGCATTGCTATAGCGCAAATGGTGTCTTCTAGCAACAACATATTAAAGGCCTCAGAAGCTTCATTTTCTAATGCTCTCTATATATAGTCACCTAACATTTTGCTTTGGTATAATTAATATATGGCTTAACCAGGCAAAAACTGTCCAAGACCAGAAGATTCCTATAAATGTTCAGACCCCAAGCTGCTCCTTCATATGTTCTCCCAGCAGCCTTTCTGCAGCTCCTCCTGTGACAGGGATACCTCCCTTTGTGACCAGAAAGAAAACAGATGAATTTGGGAATTAGCAATCCAGGACCTACTGGGCAGGAGGCTGGTTGGATATTTATATCAATATTTAAGGCAATAACTTCATGAAGAGCCACTAAAATGCTTCCTTATTAAAAACATATTATTTCTTAGCCTGGGCTTTGTTTTAAGCAGATCAGAGTGAGATGACATCTTGTGTCACCAAGATTGTGGTCCAATACTCCTGATTTCCTGCAAGGTGCTTTAACTTAACTCAGCTAAAGCAATCTGTGGACTTTGGATATGTAAGATCTTATTTCCATTAAATTCCTTCTTCCCAGCGCCCATCTCATATGTGAAGATGACAAACAGAACAACAACACAGAAACGAACTTTAAACTTGATAAACAACTCAGTACCACCACGTAGATCCAGAGGCTTTGTAAAGGTAAGGAGAATCTATTTGATTTGATCCACAATCTCCACACACAGACAAATCCTATGAAAATGACATCTGCTATTGAAACTTATTGGGGGCAAATGGACACCAACATAAGCTTTACAGTGCAGGCCTTTGTGGGAGTAGATACTCTACACACAAAGCAATATGTGCCTTATATTGGGATGAAAGACGAAGTGCAGGAGGAGAAAAACTGATATTCTCTGCACAAAAACTGTTTCACACTGGTAAGGCCCTACCAAGCAATTAGCAGTGGGACAACTACACCAAATTCAGGGCAAGGCTCTGCACTGCACCCTGAAGGCATGCCGGCAATTTTTACGTGCAAGCTGTAGCTAATTAAGCTCTGCTATGATAGCAACTGACACCCTTACCTTTGGTTTTGCACAAAGTCCAAAGTCTATCAGCTTCAGGTTATGTTCCTCGTCAATCAGCAAATTTTCCTAGTAAAAGAGAAAGTGGTAATGAATTCTTACATAATGCCAGGTATCCAAGAAACCACATTTTGGTTCACCTTATTTCTTCTTGCCATTACCAGCCCTAATTTACCTGAAGCTCTCTTCTGGAGATTTTGGTCTGTTACTAATGAATATATCCTATATTACAGACATGGAATACAAGCTCCTACCTGCTCAGAGAGGCCTAGGGGGCTGCTACACAGAAAGCAAAAACTGCGAGGCAGCAGCCTGCCCTGGCAGAAAATGAAGCCAGTGATATCACAGATAGTGTGAAAAGAAGCAGAGCTGGCAAAATGGGGAAAGCCTCTTGCCCTCTGTTCCCCACACTGAGAACAGCACATTCAGTTTCTGCCCACCATCTAGCACAGGAAAGACAGCAAACCGAGGTCAACTCTGTGGATGGAAACCAGCCTGTCCAAGGTCCTGGAGCACTTTTTCCATGAGGACACTGAGGGAGTGATGGTTTTTCAGCCTGTAGGTGACAAAGCTTCAGTGGAGACCACTTGGCAGCCTTTTCATTCCTACAAAGGGGGCATAAAGACAGCACCAGCCCCTCCAGAGAAGCAGAAGGTGGGATGATGGCAGTCAACAAGCTTCAGGAGACATTCAGACTGGTACTAAAATAACTTTTTTCTCATAAAAAAGGAAGTGAAGAGCCTAACAGGTTTCCCAGCAAATTATGGTGCCTCATCCTAGGTAAAGGTCCAAGATGTGCCTGGATGAAGAAGTTTGGTCTGACACTATTTTAAACAGGAGATAAAAGCAGAAGCCACTAGAAGTCAATTCCCAACCAAGTTATCTCACAATCCTATGAATCCATCAGGTCTGCAGCTACAATCCAAATCTTTCCAAGAGGGACACACAAGGCTTTGCTTGGAGAGAAGCTCTTTGGAGATGAGGATTTCCTGAGCTGTCAAGTAAAACGCTTGTACCCAAAGAATTTGCTTTTCTCAGTTATCAGTGTCTCTGAACATGCAAACTTCTAACCCCTTCTAGGAGAAATAGTCTCAAGGCTTCCATTCCCTAAGCCCATGCTCAAATCTTGTGGTCACAGCAAAGCCACAGGATCAGTCTTGTGGCACATCCGTCCTCTGTCCTTACTTGTTTACAGTATGGGAGAAACATTTTCCTTTGAATGTCAGAACAGAACAGTTTGCACAATAGAGAGGAACCATAACAACTCTCCCTGGGTACATGCTGGAATAAAGGGGATAGCAAAAATGCCTAACCAACAGTCAAAATCAAATTTGTGTCTGCTCTACTCTCAACTGGAGTGCACTATTCTGTTCCTCTTCCAGAGGAAGATCCTTCCTCAGATACAGCTACATCCAGCTCAGTTGAGGAACAAAGCAATAAGTAGAAATAATGCTTTTCAGCAAATGTTAACTAAACAGCTCTAAGCACAGGAGAACAGAGAAGACAACACCAGTTCCACTCAGAGAAATAAAAGTGGGTGTTCATTATTATTTGTGCAAATTTGACTACTGTTCAGACTTACTGGTTTGAGATCTCTGTGGGCATATCCCTGACTATGCACATAAGCAATTGCTGAAACAATCTGACGAAAAAATATGCGAGCTTCCTCCTCAGAAAGGTGGTCCTTAGAAATTATGTAATCAAACAGCTCTCCTCCAGGACAGTACTGCATGAAAGCAAAGGAAAAAAAATACATTTGGGATATAGTCATGAAATGTAAACATGAACAAGGGCACTGGACAGCAGGAAGGCACTCTTCTCTTTCTCTCCTTCTGCTTAATCCCAGCAGCACCCAGGCCAGTGTGCAACAGATCCAACAAGACCAAGAACCCAACTCTTGCCTGATGATTCCTACAGCCATACCACACAACCAGCACAGGTGACAGAAACTGCCTAAGACATGACAATTCGGTGGCACTTCTCAGGTCCCACATATCCTGCTGGCGCTGTTTTTTGGAGTGTGAGGTGGGAATTAAAGTCAGGTTTTTTACTGCAAACAGTGAAGAGTGGCTTTTACAATGAGACCGAACACATTAGCAGCTTCATTTTTAAACTACAACACCTTGGACACACTCATCATTGAGATGATTATCTAAGAATTGTTTCATTTGGACTCTACTACCATCTACTGCTACAACTAAACCCAGAGATTGTTGCCATAGCAGAAACACCATTCCTTACCTCTAAAACCATGAATATTTTCTTGGGTGTCTCAATCACATGATACAACCGGCAAATGTGCTGGTGGCTCAAGTCCTTCATGGCATCGATTTCTAATTTAACACGAGGCAAGTCATCCTAAAAGATCACAACAGCAAGGTATGAAATTGCTAAGTAGTTTGATAGCCTGTACCTCAAAGTAAGCCTGCATATCAGAACTGCTCAAACTTAAACCAGCACCAGCTCTGTCACTGCTCACCTGCCCTCCTCACACACTGGTCAGTAAAACCCAAGGGGGCAGTTATACAATGCTACTAGTCTCATCAGCACTCCATTTGACTTACAGTGGTTTATTTAGTTACTTAATATTTAAAGCTGTAACCGCCTCAGTTTTACAGCCTGGGAATATTGCCCTCTCCATATGAGGGCACAGGATTTGTGGTGCTAGTAGAATCCTTTCAAGTTTACAGCATCTACCACTATCCCACAGTGACAGGTTGCACGCGTGCTCCTGAGAGGTCCACAGGAACAGCACATTACCACCTCTGAAGTATCTTTTGCATTACCTGTAAAGCAAGCTTGTCCATGATTTTTATTGCAACTTTTTCACCAGTGAGACGATGTCGCGCAAGTTTTACTTTTGCAAACCCACCTGGAATTTGAAACAGAAATGTATAAAGCTCTGCATGGTGACCAGCTTTCTCACCCTGATCTCAGTCGCCCTGAAGCAAATATGATACATAGCATCATTGCTAGAGGAAGAAGCAATTGCTGCCACTACTTTCCAGTTACACTTCCACAATTGTGACCCGCAAAATACACCGAGAAACATGACCCACAGACTCTGAAGTAGCAGTTACTCTCTCAGACAAACATCGAGGTGAGTGGACACATGACACACACTTGCTAGCATTCACAGACTGAGCCCACCTGTGCCGACTGTTCCGTGTAATTCATAGTACTTGAGAATTTCCTCATAGTCATCTCCGGCCATTCTGCGACCCGCAGGACGCGGGCAGCTCTCCTCAGCACCTGCAAGGGGAGACCGCAGATTGCGCTCATGCTTTCGGGCACAGGAACCGACTCACCAGCAGCCCCGGGGAGGGCTGAGCGGCTGCTGTTCCCACAGACCTGTCACGGCTCCCCGGCGACCCGAGTCGCAGCGGCCAGAAGACCCTCGCGTCCCACCCCGTTTCTTGGGGCGCTGCCGGCAGGAGCCGTCCCGAGAGTTCCTCCGTGCCGAGGCAGCGAGCCCACAGCGGAGCAGCCTGGAGAGTCCGTTACCGTTCAAATGTCCCGCTTCCGGCCGCCGGGATTGAAAAGCCAATCTCCGCGCGCCGCCAAACCGGAACGGGCGTGGAAGGCACGGTATACCGGGTAGGAGGGAGACTGGCAGTGGGGGCTGCCGGCGTGGGAAGGTGTGAGTTGCCGGCCGGCCGGCTGCTAACGGGCGCAGCCTCAGCCGAGAGCAATCCCTACGGAGACAGAAAACAACATCTGCTTCTCGCAAGAAAGCGCGTACCCAGGAGCAGCGGTCGGGACTGGAGCGGGGTCCGCGCGGCAGGGGCTGGCGCCAGGCACAAGATGGCGGCCGAGGCCGTTGCTCCGAGGAGGGGGCATCTCCCGCCGCTCCCCGCGGACTTTTCCATCAAAGCCCCGGCCGGCCGTGGCTGCCGTTCCCAGCACCGCTCCTAGGTATCTTGGGGCTGGCCTGTCCGAGGCACGGTGTCTCTCCGGGCCGGAGCAGCGCGGGGCAGGTGGGAGTCTCCGTTGTGAGGTATATGTTTACATGACTGTTAATAGACAATATGTTCATTAATGCAGTATTGCAGCTTTGCTCTGTGCACGCGAAGAAACACAAGAAGTATGGCAAATGTGAGGGGATATGGGCAGCAAACATGGGGGAAAATATGGTTGCAAAATCATCAACTTTTGCCAAAATGTCCACAGCAGAACTGGACTGTGTGGCTCCCTCAGGATGCTGCACAGGCTCAGGGCCTGCCATACCTCCAGAGATTAGCGTGGCCTTGGCAGCTAGGTGCTAGTCCTCTGTCCCATCCTTGTGCTACCATGCAGAGCTACCGAACAGTCTGTGCAGAGCCTGGAATGCTCTCTTGAAGCAGGATGGCTGTTGCCAGCAAAGAGCCCACTGCTTGCTGAGGGCATAGGCTTCCATCTGCCAAGGCAAGGCTTGGACTGGGATGTTTGGCTGTGCAGGGAAAATGCCTGTGCCTCTCAGAGGGCAGGATTAGAGAGTCCCTTTTCTGTAGAAGTACATGATCTTGTACTCTTGGGATAGCTTTTTGTCACTTGGGACAGGCCCTAGACACTGCAGATTTCTTCTAGGGACAGATCTTAGTTGATGTAGTCTTTCCACTCTTCCTTCTCCTTGGCAAAGGCTCTATCCTTGGACTTTGGCACTAACAGGACTGAAACCCTACCAGTCCCTGCCCACTGCGTGCTGTGGGCATGGGCTTCTAACAAGTGAGGTGAAGGACTGGGTGAGCAGCAGGGGCTGTGCAGTGCAGCTGCCTGGCTCTCTGCCCCTGCATCTCTCACCTGCCTACTGAAGGCCAGAGAAGCTGTTTTTGCTGCCTCTTCTTCCTCAGAAGCAAGAGATGCCTGGTGCTCCCCTTCCTCAGGAGCTCTGGCCAAAGCTGGCTCAGAGGCTGTGGCACCCACTGGGGCAAGAAGTGCTCAGGTCACTAGCTGCCTCTCCTGCTACCTCTGTGACCATACTGCTGAGACAGCTAGGCCTCCTCTGGGTAGCAGTGTGAGGGTCCTCATTGTTCACTGGGCCCAAGGAGTTGTCCCAGGTGCTGTAGCTGACATCATCTTCTGGTTTAGACAGACCTTGGTCTTTTTTGTCTTGCGACATGAGACAGAAATGAGACAGTTTTTTTTTTCATTGTCATCTCCCCTTTGAGAGAGCTCTTGGTTGTTGCTGCCTTCCCCTTGGGACAGGTCTTGGTCTTTCTCCCGTTCCGGTTGGGACATTGTATTTCCCATGGGAGACCTCTTTGTCATTATCATTTTCCTACTAGGACATGCCTTTGTCAAAATGATCTTCATCTTGGGACATGTCTTCGTTGTCTTCTTGGTGGGTAAATTTTTTGTCATTGTCCTCTTCCCTTTTGGAGAGTTCTTTGTCTCTCCTGTATTTGCCTTGGGACATCTCTGTCATTCCCATCTTCCTCTTGGGACATGTCTTTGTCATTGTTGTATTCCCATTATGACAGCTCTTTATCACTGTATTTTTCTCACTGTGCCAACTCTTCATCTCCTGCGTTCACCTTGAGACAGATCTTTCTCATTGTTGTCTTGCCTTTCAGCCAGTTCTTGGTCTCTTGTCTTCATTTTGGGACAGCTCTTTGTCCTTAATGTCTTCCCTTGGCAGAGCTTTTGCTATCCATCATCTTCCCATTCTTTCTCTTCCTCAGATAAGGTGGCATGATTGGAAAATTTGGTTCCAGAAGCTCTAGCACCCTCTGATGACTCATGATTTTTTCAAAATCCTGGAAAATTTGTCTGGCTTTCTTGAGCAGGGGCAGTCTATGCTTTGCATAGGCTGGGCTTCTCATCTTCACTTCCTGTGAAGGCTCTGTCTTGGACACAGAGCTCAGATCCTTTGCAGTCTTGTGGTGCACCAGCAGAGACCTGCTGCTGAGGTTGCATTAAATGATGCTGCTCTGTCCAGTGCCGTGTCCATGCATCTCTGCCCAGGGAAGCTGGTGTAGCCATGCTGTGTGCCCAGTCTCAGCATTCTGCTGTGTCTCTGGCTCCACATGTAGTTCATGTGAGGGATGTCATGCATAGGGGTCTGGTTCTTGTCCTTTGTACCTGCAACACAGGCTTCGTGGTGGTGTGGTGCAGCCCTCAAGCTCTGAACATCTGTGGCTGTACCCTGCTCACTGTGGATGTCCTGAGCAGTGGGAACAAGTGGTAGGTGGCTGTTACTGCTGTGGTGATGGCCATTCTCTTGCCCCTGGCAGAAGCAGTCAGCTTCTGGCTACTGCTGTCAGAGGAGGCAGCTTGCAGGTACATTGGCCCTTTGTGTGTGCAGGACTGCTGCCGCCTGTATTGCTGGCAGATGGGCTGGCTCTTCCAGGTACAGACAGGGCAGTACCAGGCTGTTAATCTGAGAATGATTAAGTGAGAAATGTTGGAAACGAGGGAAAAAAGGGCAGGAAACATGAAGTGACACTGTCCTTCAGCTGCTTGACCTGGAGCCAATCAACTCTTGCCACCTAGTCCCAGACACCCCTGCATCCATCACCCAGCTCCACATCACCAGTGCCCATAACTAGACCTGGACCTGACCAGTTCCAGTCACCCAGCCCTAGGTCCCTGCAAGGATTGAGAGACACTGACCATGCTATGCAAGCAAAGACAGTTTATTACATTAGTCACCAGTATTTATGGTTCTCTAAGTTTCATACAAAATTTTCCATTCAGACCCCTTTGCCCCTGTTCCCTCAGTAAAACAGTCTTTTTGGTTATCAAGTCCCTGTTACATTCTTTTGCGCTAGCAATGTCCTTATTACATATTCTCTTGTCAGACTGATCAGAGTGACCAGACATGATGTCTTCACCTTTGTTCTTGTCTTGAGTTTATCTTTCCCACGACTTCCACTGTACCGGGGCCAAGAGGTTGGTGGTGCTACCCAGCTCATCTTCTGTGCCTGTCTAATCTTCCACAATCATTATTTGCTTTATGGAATTATTAATCAATCTCCGAATACATTGAATCAAGCATGGCAAGCATATAACTATAATTTACATCATCCTTAACCCAAACATTCAAATTCTTGACCTTAATTCCAGTTATCCCCTAGTTTCTAAAAAGGCTGTTACACCATTCAGTTCTGTCTTCTGTTTCTAATTTGGCTACATTATCTTGTAAAGCTTTATTACTTGCATTAATAGATTGTGAATTATTAGAAAGATTCATACAACAGATTCCATCAAAATCTTTACATCCATGTCCATGTGCTAAAAGCAAAAAATCAATGGCAGCTTGACGCAGTGCCAGATTTTCCCCAGCCAGGTCCTGGCATCCAAGCCAAGAGTGGGCTGTTCCCAGAAAGCAGCGCAGTCTAGGATACAGCTGTATGGCTTAACCTCTATGGCATTGATGATTCAGTGTCGAAGGCAGGGGGAAGAATGAGAGAGAGGTTTTTTTAATAGGTTCCAAAGAGGCTTATTCTAGCAACGATCCAGGGACAAAAGACCATGAGCCCTGGTTTGCAGGGACTTCTATACAGGGGAGGACCCAGGGGAGGGTACAAATTTTCAACCAATAGAGGAAGGATCAGGGAGGAGCAGCAGGCGAGGTTTAACACTCAAACCAATAGGGTAACACAGGGGTAGTGGAACAGTTTAAACAAACCAATAGGGCTTTGAATATTAGGTGTTTTCCAAGGGGATTTCCAGAGCTGGGGGCAGATACAAGGAGAGATTGACAACTGAGTAAGAGGAGAGACAGGGAACATTCCAAAACAAGGGGCAAGCCTTAGGGCAAGATTGACAACTAGGTGAGAGGGTGCAACTCAGACTAAACCAGCAATGCATGGGGAAAGGAACAAACCATTGGGGATAAAAACAAACCACTACAGCAGCTCGATTTTGCAGTGTAGCATGTCTGATTGAATTAACATCAGTTAACAATCCTGTTAAAGCAAGTGAAGTAGCATTAGATTGGTGTGCTAACCGGCAGCCTAGTCTGTTTAACAATCCCAGTGGCTTTCTGGACACTACTGGAACAAAGAAGGAGGCAGCCCAACACCATGTTAGAGACCAGAAGTCACTCTGACAAAAGTCAGAGGTTATTATTGCAGTCAGGGATAAACACATGAATACTGGGTTTCCCTCTCTGTGGAAATCTATGATGTGAAATCATGGATGTGTTGGGTACTAACAGCGAGAGTCATCCTAGACTGCAGGGGCCTCCCTTAATATGTGACAGAATAGCAGCCCAAGCTCTGTCTCTGCAAGTAAAAACCGCTGTTACTGGTAATGATAATGGAGCATTAGTAGAGCGAGAGATGTTGGTGGAAGTGTAATTACACCTGTCAGTTTCATTTCTGAATAGGGCTTGGCTAATCCCCCCCTGAGCCTGGGGATGGGAGTGCCAATGGTTGCCATGGCAATGGGCTCTGGCTGCAGGCCTGAGCTGGTGTCCATGGCAACCACCCCAGGCATGGGGTCTCCATGGAGCTGCCAAGGGACTGACCATAGCAACAGGGGGGCTGGTGATAGTTTCCATGGAAACTGCCCATAGCAACAGGGGGCTGCCTGGTGTTGCTGTTGCTGCATGGCAGCAGGTGATGGTTGTCATGGAAACTGACCATAGGAACAGGGTTAGTTGTGATGGTTGCTGTGGAAACTGATCATAGCAACAGGGTCCTAGTGATAGTGGGGTTCTGGGAAAATGTTAAAGATAGATTCTGAAAATGTTAGGCTTTGTGTTTTGCCAGATCATTGCACCTGAGTAAGCAGTATATGATAAATTATATAATTGTTAGACATGATGATTGTTTAGTAATTAAATATAATTATTTAATGTATAATAATATATTATTATATATTACAGTATATAGTATAATCTTATGATTATACTAATATGTTATATATTAGTATAATCATAAGAAGAATCATAAGAAACTATGTTAGAAATTTAAAGGAGGGCCACGAGGAGCCATGCTTGGCTGAAATCTTTGTGTACAATAGAATAATATAAGTTTAATAATTAACATGAAAGTTATATAACGATAGAATATAAAAACATGTTCATCCTGAATGCATGTCGGACTCAGATTTGGGTTGTTACTCCTGACACCCAGAGCTCTTCAATAAAGCACCCACATATAATCATTTTTGTGATTATGTTTCTGAACGCTAACACTAGTGATGTTTGCCTGCTAAGGATCAGATTGGTCACAGGCCCTCAGAGAGGTTCCATGAGGACTTTCCAAGAGTCTCCAGGCTGTTCCAGAGCTGGAATGTCACAGACAGAGACAGGGGCTCAATGGACACCTCCCAGGGCTTTCTGGGATGGTAAAGAGCCCTGTGCTCAGAGGCAGTCACAGCCATTCCATGGAGACATCCCAGGGGACCTTGTGCTACAAAGGCACCGATCTGTCACAGGCACTCACGGGGGCTCCACGGTGACATCCCAGGAGTTCCCAGGCTGCCAAAGACCTGGGATGTCCCAGACACTCACAGGGGTTCCTGTCATGGGCACAGTGGGAGCTTCAGGCAAAAGCTTTATCTCTTTATTGGAGACACTCCTTCTGAGACATGAGATGGAGAAATGACATCCAACAGCCACCATGGATCTTCAAACCCCTGCAGGGTCCCACCACTTCTAAAATTCCTTCTAAGAGAGGAGACTGGGAGTGGCTGGATCCAATCCCAGCCCCAGAATTTATCAAACGTTTATGTGTAAAAGATTGGACAGGTGCAATTGAACTTTAACCCAATTTGTCCCACAAGATTAATGATGGAATACCAGATAGATTTATATAAATACAGCTCTGGCTGATTCTGATCATGATTAGAAGAAAGAACTTAACCACAGTCATTTACTCCACAGTTCAGGAGCTATAACAATTATTAGAATACAGTGCTCTAGGCAGCAATTTTGAAGTCAGCAGGGCCCTGCTGGAGTTGTTGGAGCCCATTGCAGGCAGAGCCTCCTGCTGCAGCATGAACTGCCTTTCCTGTGCCATGAGCAGGGCAGGTCCTGCTGCAGGAAAGCCCCAGGCCAGCCCCAGCACAGGGAAGGCCTCGGGCACAAGGGCAGAGTGCCGTGCTGGGAGCTGTGCCAGGGAGAGCCTGAGGCACCAAAGGCACCTTGGCAGCAGCAGCTGCTTGCAGGCCATGGCCAGAAGCCTCCCTTGGCAGCCCGGCCTGGTGGCCACCACTGCAGAGCTGCTGCCTCAGGGCTCATTCCTGGCTGGGCTCTGCCCCAGCCCACAGAGTGTGACCCCAGCCCTGTCTCTGTCACGACTGCTGTGCCTGAGCCCTGCCAAGCCTGAAGGTCACCTGTGCCACCCTGGCGCTGCCAGCCCTGGGGCAGGGGGGAGGAAAGGCAGAGAAGGGGCTGGGTTTGGCTGTTGGATGCGGGGTCCAGCAGAGACAAGGACAAGTCAAGGGAATGAATGGAGTCCACGGAGCAGCCCCTTCTCCCCATGCTGTCCTCGAATGGTTTGAATGGGAAGAGCTCTGCAGTGCTCGTGCAAACTTCACCATGAGCAGGGACATCTTTCACCAGATCAGGTTGTTCAGAGCTCTGCTCCAGCTGGACTTGAATGTTTCTAGGGATGGGGCAATGAGCATCTCCCTGGGAACCTGTCCTGTTGTACCACCATGATAATCATCAGAAATTTCTTCCTTCTCTCTTTGTATCTGCATGTCCCTTCCTTTAGTTTAACCCCTCCCCCCCGTCCTATTGTGACAGGCCGTACTAAAACCTTTGCCCACTGTTGTATTTCCAATGGGCCAGGTTTCCATGGCAACTGCCTGGACAGGTGTACTGGTTGAGGGCAAATTTTGGAGAGAACCCCCAAAGGGGTTCCTCTAGGAAAGCGGATTCAGTTGGCTTCTCACCCCAACCGGTCCGGGAGAAAACACCTCCTTAGAGAAAAGTGGAAAACATCTGTTTATTAAACAATAAACCCTAAACAATATTAACCAATAATACCCCTTGCTGCTCCAATAGAGATGACAAACTGAGAACGTCCCTCCCTGGGTTGCAGCTGAGCTCTTTCAGGCTCTGCTCAGTCCCTCAGTGCTGGAACTGTCGCAGGCCCAGGCCCGGCCTAGTGGGCCTCAGGTGTGAGCTGCCAGTGCTGCCCTGGGTGTTCAGTCCAGAGCAGGTTAAACAGGGCCAAAGAAAAGGGAAAAGGGAAAAAACCACAGTCCAGGGAACTTCTTTGCCTCAGCTAGCTAAACTAACTAAAGCAAAGGAGAGCTCTGTCCCGCTGTCTGTCCATCCACAGACATCACAGTCCAGGAGCAGGAACGCGGAGGAGTGAGTGCAGTGTCTGAAAGCAAACTGTGCTTCTTCCCTTCCCCCTTCACTCTCTGGAACAAGGCTTAAATGTGCAAAACTTATTATTCAGCATGGACAGAACAAGGCGACTGGGGATAAAAGCATCATATAGTCAACCCAGGACACCGTTGTTGGAAGACTGATCTTGGACTAATACAGACACAGCTATGGGAACAGTTTGCACATAAAAACCCTGAAGGGTAGACCTTACAATATTAATGCAACTCTACACGTTGGTTTCCTGTGCTTAAGACTTTATTTTCATGAATATGTAAATTTCATTAAGAGCTATTCGGACCCCAGCGTCTGGGGGATGGGGAGGGGAGGAGAGAAGAGCATCACGTGTAAGGCTGCCAGCTGCCCTGCAGTTTGCACGGAGATGAGATGAGGTCACTGAGTATTTACACAGGAAGAAAAAAATAGAGGAAATATTAGATCAGCAGGTGATTAAAGGACACAAAGAAAATCAGGATAACAGACTGGAACCATTGTGCATGTGTCAATATCAAACTGCACCTTCATAGAAAAAGCCAAAATATTTATCCTGAATGGAACCCTACTGGAGTAAGGGTTACATTAAATAGTAACCCTGTTCTTTTCAAAGGAGGTTTTAAAACAATAACTTCATGCAAATCACAAAAGTGTCTCCTCCCTTGTGTGGTCGAGCTATTACTGTAAAGCTGCTCTCCTCTATTGAAGATTAAAATTGCTTTTATCTTTGCCTAGATCTCATCTGCAATATATTTAACACAACCAGACATTGAAAGTGACTCACTAACAATTAGGCTTCTGCTTTTGAACACAGAACTCTTTGAATGTGTATGCAGTAGGAATGTTTTGGGGTTGTTCTTTCTTGCAAGATGAAATTTTTTAAAAGATATGTTTCTCTAAAAGATAAGGCAAGAAAATCATTCAGTGGCAAAAAAAAAGATGTTTGAATTTCAACTGTACAGAGGGATAATAATGTTCACTACAGAATGTCAAAAGCAGCATCACTGAAAAATTAAATTGGAACAGTGAATTGTATGCAACCTAATTATATTAACAAAGTTACAAAAATCCAGAAGCTTAACAACTGTTCCATATCTGAGCTATGGTAAACAGAGCCTCAGCAATCTCTGCCTGAGCCATTCAAGCACCAGGCAAAATTCAAAGCTACTTCAATTATTTATAGGCTAAAAGTACCAAAAAAGTACAAAATCCAGAGCCATTTTCCCATTCTTCCCAACGTGGTTAAATATACAGTAAAACAACCAAACCTGCTGTCCTGGTTTAGGACAAATTAGGGGAAATCTCCAAAAGGGAGCCCCCTAAAACAAAACAAACCTCCAACCACCCCTCCCCCAATACCGGGTTCGGGAAGGAATTTCTCGGAGGAGCAAAGTGGAAAACAAACCTATTTATTTACAAGTAACAAAAGAACACTCCCCAACACAAGAAAAGGAAAGAAAACAAAAAACAGACTGTGTTGAGAGGGCGCCACTCTTCTTTGCAAGCTTCAGGTGTCCTGGAGCTCTCAGGTCAGGTCCGGAGCCGGTCCAGTATCTTCAGGGGAGGGTAAGAAAGAGGGAACAAGAGAAAAGAAAAAAAACAGCGCAAAAAGCAGAAAGCAAGCAAGCAAAGCGGCTAGCCAAGCCAAGCAGCAAAAGCCAAAAGCCAAAGAGGTCTGGTCAAACCCTCCCTCCTCTCTTCCCCGCCCCGCCGCAGCAAGACGGCTGGGGGGGGGGGGGGAAGAGAGAAAAGGCACAGCTGTCAGACACAACACACGATATTGGGATAAAGGCTGTCAACCCACGACACTCCACCCCTTATCCCATATCGTGAATATACAATAAAAACTTCCATTTCACTTACTCACACCTTTGACACTTACGCATTCCTCTCCTCTTACTTGCTCAGACCTTTGACACTTACAGTTTCCTTCTGTCTCACATTCAACAAACAATGACATTCATATATGAGTCTCATCCCACAATCAGATCCCCCTGAGGCACACACCGTGTTGTTCCATCTTTCTGCATTATCCACCATGTATAACCTGGTCCTTGAGCAAAGACAATCCCACGGATGGGTTTGTCTGTACTCGAGGCAGGGTTGATCCATACTGTCTTTCCCAACAAACCTCTGACATGGGCCACTGGGGCTTTATCCCCATCTACTATATTAAGGAGCTCACACTGAGCAGGACCCGCTCGGTTGGTGGAACCTCGAGTGTTAACTAACCAGGTAGCCTTTGCCAAATGCTGCTCCCAGTTTTTTAAAGACCCCCCACCCAATGCTTTTAAGGTGGTTTTTAACAATCCATTATACCTTTCCACTTTCCCTGCAGCTGGTGCATGATAGGGGATATGGTATATCCACTCGATGCCATGTTCCCTAGCCCAAGTATTAATAAGATTGTTTTTAAAATGAGTTCCATTATCCGACTCAATTCTCTCGGGAGTACCGTGCCTCCAAAGGACCTGCTTTTCAAGGCCCAAGATAGTGTTACGGGCTGTGGCATGACACAGGGTAGGTTTCCAACCATCCCGTGGTGGCTTCTACCATGGTTAGTACGTAGCGCTTGCCCTGGCGGGTTTGAGGCAGTGTGATGTAATCAATCTGCCAGGCCTCCCCGTATTTGTACTTAGACCACCGCCCTCCATACCAGAGGGGCTTCACCCGCTTGGCCTGCTTGATGGCAGCGCACGTCTCACAGTCACGAATAACCTGAGAGATACTGTCCATGGTTAGATCCACCCCTCGGTCTCGTGCCCACTTATAGGTGGCATCTCTGCCCTGGTGGCCTGAGGCATCATGGGCCCATCGTGCTAAGAATAACTCTCCCTTATGCTCCCAGTCGAGATCTATCTTCAACTCCCCTATCTTTGCAGCCTGATGGACTTGCTGGTTGTTTTGCTGCTCTTCATTAGCTCTACTTCTGGGGACATGGGTATCTACATGGCGAATCTTCACAGGTAACTTCTCTAACCGAGTAGCGATATCTTTACACTCTTTCGCAGCCCAAATTGGTTTTCCTCTTCGCTGCCAGAGGGATGGAGAAAAACGCGTTAGCAATATCGATGGTCGCGTACCACTTTGCTGCCTTGGACTCCAGTTCGTACTGCAGTTCCAGTATGTCCGGTACAGCCGCACTCAGTGGTGGAGTCACTTCATTCAAGGCACGATAGTCCACAGTCAGTCTCCATTCTCCGTCAGATTTTCGCACAGGCCAGATAGGGCTGTTAAAGGGTGAGTGGGTTTTACTGACCACCCCTTGGCTCTCCAGCTCTCGGATCATTTTGTGGATGGGGATCACGGCATCTCGATTCGTCCGGTACTGCCTGCGGTGCACTGTTGAGGTGGCAATTGGCACTCGCTGCTCCTCTACCTTCAAGAGTCCTACTGCAGATGGGTTCTCTGATAGTCCAGACAAGGTATTCAGTTGTTTAATACCCTCTATCTCCACTGCAGCTATTCCAAAAGCCCACCTGAATCCCTTAGGATCTTTGTAGTAGCCATTCCGGAGGAAGTCTATGCCCAAAATACACGGAGCCTCTGGACCAGTCACAATGACTATTCTGGTTAGTGCCCCCCGCTTACAAAAGCTACTTATTAAGGACAACACCAGAGCTATTTTTGAGTAAGGAAATAACCCCAGGGACCATAAGGGTAGCAAAACTTCAAAAACCCATAGAGACCAGAAATACCAGCAAACTTCCACTCCAAATGACATTATGAATCACCAATATGCCCACAAAATAACCAAAACCAAAATATTATTGTTATAGGGTTTTTTTCCACTTTTTTTTTTTTTTTGGCCTCATTTCCCGGCCAACGCACCAAAAATATACTGTCCTGGTTTAGGACAAATTAGGGGAAATCTCCAAAAGGGAGCCCCCCAAAACAAAACAAACCTCCAACCACCCCTCCCCCAATACCGGGTTCGGGAAGGAATTTCTCGGAGGAGCAAAGTGGAAAACAAACCTATTTATTTACAAGTAACAAAAGAACACTCCCCAACACACGAAAAGAAAAGAAAACAAAAAACAGACTGTGTTGAGAGGGCGCCACTCTTCTTTGCAAGCTTCGGGTGTCCTGGAGCTCTCAGGTCAGGTCCGGAGCCGGTCCAGTATCTTCAGGGGAGGGTAAGAAAGAGGGAACAAGAGAAAAGAAAAAAAACAGCGCAAAAAGCAGAAAGCAAGCAAGCAAAGCGGCTAGCCAAGCCAAGCAGCAAAAGCCAAAAGCCAAAGAGGTCTGGTCAAACCCTCCCCCCTCTCTTCCCCGCCCCGCCGCAGCAAGACGGCTGGGGGGGGGGAAGAGAGAAAAGGCACAGCTGCCAGACACAACACACGATATTGGGATAAAGGCTGTCAACCCACGACACCTGCTTATCCCCTTTCTCTGATTCTTTGCTTCTCATGATCAAAACTCTCTCTGCTTGGACCCAGAGCCCTGTGCTGATGCACCCACAGACACTTAGGATGAAGCAGCACCACAGGCAGCTACCCTGGGACTCAGAGCAGCAGGAAGGGAAGAGCCAGCCTGACCCATCCTGACCAGGACAGCCTTTCTCTCTCAAGCCAGAGCTGCTGTAAGGATTATCTGTATGGTTTACCCAGCCATATGAGGAAAAACTGCAGCACAGAGGTGGTCCTGAATATCTTCCAAAAATGCTCAAAACTTCATTGTGTTGAGATTAAAGACTTGCTCGCAAAATTTTTTTTCTAAATCTTCCATGGGGAAAAAAACCCCATCTTCTTCTAACCTTGTGGTACACTCAGCTAAGTAAGAATTACAAGATTATGTGTTGCAGTATTTCAGCTCCCCAGCTTCCTGAGGAAAATTCCAAAACATGCCAATATGTATGAGTAACAGAAATGTGGGAGCAGTGGGGACCAGAACCTCCTGTCCTGGGTTCAGGTGCCACTGAGCTTGCAAGGCAGTTCCCTGCTACACTCACAGCTTGGAGAGAAGATTCTCCAGTTCTCCCAAGGGAGATGAGTTCCCTAATTAACCCAGTTTACCCATCCCCAGGAATCTAGATGATGACAGAAATCCAGAAATTATTACTCAGGGCTCCTCTACTGAATTATTACAATTGCTCTAGAAGAATTATTTTTTTGTTACTGAGGATACAGATTTGATTCCTTTGCAATTTTTTTTTAACATCAGGGAAAAATATAAGGCCCATGACTAATAAAATAGCATTAAGACTCATGATATTCTCTTTCCTTTGGTACTTTATCTATAGTCATAGTCCAGCTGAGCATCTAGTTACCTTTTCAACTGTTTATTGAACAAACGTCTTTTTTTTTTTACTGATTTATATACATAAAATTCTCTGTTCTGTTTCTTTGCTCCTCTGGTTTTCCCACTTCCTATCAGTCTAACCTATACATTGTTTTTTTGAGCTGAAATCTCTTGGGAAAGAAAAGAGCTTGTCTTTCACAAATATATTTTGCTATCTAATAAACAGTTTAATTCATTTTCTGTGGCTTTTGGTAAATAAAGTCCCCACCTAAAAATTACACTGTTCCTAATTTTACCACTGACAGATTTTTACAACTTGCAAAAGCAAGTTTAATATTGATTAAATAGAGTGTGTTCAAGTATAGATAAGATGCAATAACTACAACTGGCTGACTGATTAGGTGGAAAAAATAGGGAAGGCAGAGGCTGGCTCACTTAGAATATTTTTATTTAGAGTACTTTCAATACTGTATAAGCACCTAACCTTTCACAGAAATTTGAAATCAGAAAATAGAAAACAACCCCCTGCTCAACACAAATTCAGCCCAGATTTCTAATAATCACAACAGATAGTTAAAAAAAAAAAAAGTCTCAAGTTTATGTACAGAACAATTGTTCTTTGTAACTAAGTTTCCAACATCCTATCCACAAAAAATTGTCAATTCCATCATCCTTTTGTGATGACAGCGTTCAGGTTACCTATAATTTATATAACTCAGAAACAATCATAATACTTCTTTCCAGGCATCATTTATTCCTTACCATGCATTACTTTCCCCCCTACCCTGGGAACAGGATGACAAGGACAATAGACATCTAATGAAATAACTGTTGCTGCAATGCAATGGCATAACTGAGATTAAAATACACAGTTCCCAGCTGACTCTCACACATGAGAACAAACAAACACGCTGGACTGACGACTGGTTTAGGACAGCCATCCCCACTCAAGGCTCTGAGGAATATCATGGGATAGTTTTTATACCACACTCAAGACTGTTGCGACTCCGTGAGTAGAAATTGTGGATTTTGCAAACTTAGAAAAGACTCATTCTATGCAGAAAAAACACAGAATTTATAATGCACTTCAGCAGTAAGCACACATACTTAAGCAGGAAGGAAGCTCTCCCATGTAATGAGAAAAATATGCCTACCACAAAATTTTCCTATTAATAAATATAGATTTTAAAAAATGAAAATCCAGCTTAGGCAAATATTTGTGGTGTTTCCAGACTCAATAGTCTTATATACTCACATTGTTCCAGAGACATTTTAGTCATTGTTTGGAAACATTTCTGAGCAAATTTGGAAAGTGATGAATAGGATGAGCATCTTCATGGCCAAAAGGAAAATGCCAGTCTTTTCCCGACACTGTTTCAAGTGATCTCAAGATTTGTCTAGTCACTGCAGGAAAGTAATATCTTTTGACTTCTGCATGCCCCTCATGAAATCACTGTGCTACATACAAGAGGTGTTTTTTCTGGTGAGCATTTTCAGTGTCGAATCACAGATACAGCCAGACAATTGCAGCACTTTGAAAGCACATTTTTCCAATCTCTTAAAATATGCATTAATTAGTGATTATTAGTACAATTAATTTGATAATTACAGTACATTGCAGACTATTATCATTTTAGATGATGGTTAGTAGCAACATCGCATTGTTTTATTCTCTTTAATTACTCTTCTTACTGTTTCTTAACTGGATGGTGCCCTTAGACACTGCATTGAATACGGGGGAAAGCATAAACTGTTGTTACTCCAGAAGCAACCCTCAGAGGCACCAGCACTCAGAAAACCCTCACGCTCCTCCTGCAAAAGCCTGCTGGCAGCACAGAAGCTGCCTGGGGCACCAAAAATAAAAGCCAATTGGTTTGGACTGGGGTAGACAAGGGAAAAGGATGTGTTTATTCCTCCTGTAAGTCTCTCTGGGTATTTGCTTGTAAGCACCTCTGTGATTCCCTCCCGCTGAGCAGAATTAGTTCATGTGTTACCTGGCTGTGCAGATTCCAGGAAGAAACTTGGCTCCTTCATCCCTCCTGCAAAGCTGGGCTAGGCACAAGACATACCAGCCTCAAATTAACTAGTTGTTGATTGTTGTTGTTTTTAATTTATTATTATTGTTGTTGTTGTTGCACTTATTTCTTTATTCTTTATTATTATTAACAAGAGCTTCCCTTTTCCAGAGGGACTCCTGGCAGTGCGAACTTTTGAGTCACGAGTGATATTTGTAGAGATCCTGGTATAACAATTCAGCAGTCAGTCACACCTGGGAGTTCTCAGGTAAGGAACAGCACAGTGGCATCAGACACAGGAGGGCAGCCACAGGCACAGACTGCACATCCTCTTCCACTGCCTCAAGTCTGGGCTACATTCCTTTAATATAAGTTTTCTTCACAGAGTTCACAGATGACATCTAAAATTCACATTTCACAACTGAAACAAATTTCTAGGTGGTTTCCTGAATTGCTTAAAAGAAATTACATAGATAACTATGAAATATCCAGCAGTCCAGAAAAGAAAAGCAACGGCATCCCAAAATTAGACTTGCTTCTATCCCACTGCATCAGTAAAAGTGAATAGCACACAAATCAATTTGCAGCTTTACTGTTCTAGGTTTCCATACATTTCTCTGTATGGTAAAAAAAACTTATCACAAACCTTTTTTCTTTTTAAAAAAAAATTTGGCTATATAGGAGTTTAATAAGTAATGTAAAATGGGCAGGCAGGTGACCTTGAGTCAAGTTCCCCTGAAAGAAGTTGTAACAGTGGTATATAGGACAAAAAATTGTTCTCAGTCTATGAGAAGGTAAGAATAATTTACAAGAATATTGGGCATTTGGAGCCACTGTGAATGGAACCAACTGTGATTGATCCAGGAGGATTCAGCTAACCCAGTAGCTTATTAGCAATAACAAGAATTCATAGAAATATAAAAAAAGTATCATTACTATAAGCAAATGACCTGTGGAAGCCGAAAGATTAATCAGTAAGACTGTTTCCCAAATAAAAGTCAGTGATCTTTATGTGGGTTCTTTCTCATCTTTCTGCCCATTTGAGTTCCTGATAAATTAAAATTGTTACCACAAAAATATGTCTCATACCTGCAGTGTCCATAATTGTCCCAGAGCTCTCCAGAATTCCAGAATTTCATGGTCTTTCAAAGTCCCTGAAGGAAAAAGAAAAAAAAGGGGGAAAAAAATGTTAAAAAAAATCTAAAACTGGACTGGTGCAATTCTGAGAAGATTATGACAGAAGGGCTCAGGGTACACCACACAGTCTCTGATGGGAGCAGGTTGAAGAGGTGCTTTTCTGTGTGATTTCATCCTCATTTCAGAAGGCAAGGACAATCAGCAATGTCTTTAAGAAGCTGTAAGACAGCACAGCAACATCCCAAGCCATGTCAAGTATTTTCCATACCATCAAACGGAATAAACATAGGGCCAGCTTCAATCCAAAATCCACTGTGTTGTAGCTGTGTCACTGACCATTTGGACAGCATTTTCAGAACAGCAAGACCTCCTGCTTGATCTTCTCTATCAGTGATATGGAGGCAGATACGGATCCAAGATCCAGACCAAATACAACAACTGGGCTAACAGCAGCCAAGGGTTCTGTTTCAGAACACTATGTGAGATTTCCTGGCTTTTAACCAAGACCATTTTAGTCAATGGAGTTAGAGTAAATCAGTGTTTTCTATCTGGTTCCCAGTTCTCCCTAACAGATTTTATTTGTGCTTGCAGTATTGATGATACACCACTCACTTGTACCATGACTGCCCAATGGTGGTCACTTAAATGACTGTTAGATCTCACATAAGATGATTACTTCTCTCTGAGTGGGGCATTGACATTTCCTTTTTAAAGACTCTCACCCTTAGGGGAGTTTCTGTCACCAGTGCTATTAACAGTGATCTGGATCTAAATACTGTGCTGTATTACCTGCATCCAGATGGCATAAAAATGGAAATTCCGGTAAGATTAAGACTTGACCTTTGGATGAAAATCATTCTTTCTCTGGTTACTGCCTGAGGTACCCTGAGGTGTTTCTCTTCAAGCATAAAATCAAAATGGTGACTTATGATTAACATGAGAGAAAAAGAGCTGGCCCACAACTTTATGACAGGGGAAGTCAATTTCTGTGCCATTATTCCAATAAATCACAATGTTACTACCTACCCATCCTTTCATGGTTAACATAGGTGGGTGTTATTCCTGCACTCCTGTTTCATCTTCCTCTCTCTAACTTTTTATTTTACATATAAATAAATAAATAAAATATGTCTGTGTGTATATATGTGTGATTAACAGATATTTCGTATGGCACATCCTATATATTCTAGAGTTCTAAAATGCATATGCTGTGGTAAAGACAATCCCTTTTCAGTGAAATATTTTATTTTTGATTTCTGCTACATATTTAGAACAATTTGCTAGGAAGATAAAACTCATCCTTCTTTGAAACAACAGCAGAAAGCATATGTGCCACTTCATTACTACTTCAATACTCTTTTGAGGGGTAACCAACAGCAGAAGTATTAGAGCATTTTTCTGCACAGGGTGGAACTGGCAAGGACCTCTTATGAATGCAGGTATGCCTTTATTGGAATCCCCAGTCTTGCTGTCTCAGGCTGTGCTTTAATTTCCCTGTTGGGTTGAGTTGCGGGTTGAGTTGCAAGTGAATTTGGCTTGAAGGAAAGACTAAGAGAATGTAAATATGAATAAGGTTGTATTCTTTTAGTAAGTGGAGCCATCTGTTGCCACATCTAGAAAAATACTGTCTGTATGGAAGTTACTGTTGATGGTGCTACAAAGCAGTTTCATCCACTTTTTTGGTGACACACAATGTTATAAGTTTAATATATTTGTTGTCTGGATTGAATTTGTAGAGGGGATAGGATTTTTTTTTTGAGGGAAGAGGGGAATCCTCACATGTTGCTGCACATCAGGAGCTTCTTCCTACAGAAATTTTTACAAGTCTTTTCATAGGCTCCAGCAGCTGCACTTGTCCAAATTAGGGTACAAAATTTTATGCCATTACAGGAGAAACTTCTACCAAGTGTACTCAATAACAGTTTGCCTTACAAGAAGCCAAAAAGGCCAGACTTATGCTGATGTTGCCACTGCTGCTGATCTGTCAAAGTTATGAATATGCCATTAGTCACATCTGCAGGCACCATCTGAGACTTGGTATTGCACCACCATATGAGAGGAGTCAAAAAATGTCTGAAGGTATTGTTTGAGATAAGTCTTCTAACAATTTCAATGCATTTTTTGTGAGAGGTTTGTTTTTTTTTAAATTTATCCATATAAAAATAACAAAGAATCTGCCAAAAATCTGAAAGCTTGTTCTAATAACAAAATATTTATTTTGGCCTAGTTGGATAAAATGTGCAGGCTTTAATATTTTATTCATCATAGACCTGAAATCAAAGATCTTCTAACTAAAGAAATGTAACATATTTTTTCATTATTGCAAATACCTTGCACAAGAAACAGTATAAAGTCTTAATAACAATGACTGTATGATTAAATCACTTTCTTGTTCTTTTTCAGCCATTACAAGTCTCCATTTAGCAAAGGAAATTCAAATATCTAAAAATATGGCCTGTTATAACTGAACTAATTACACAGTTCATGCTTGATGTTTTCGATCCATGTTCATTTAGGTTCAAGCCAATTAGAATTCTGTTAATTTTCTTGAACATCATCTTCTATTTGATATCACCAGGACCATATAACTGTGCTTATCTAGTGGTAAAAACAATTTTTTGATTATTCATCGCAGATAAGAGAAACAAATTCAAATGTAAGTTGTTTTCTGACACTCCTTCATTTATTTTATTGAAGAGAAGCATGTGAAGTCAATTAAATGTATTTAGGCCATTTATCTGGTTAATGTGATTTTCAAAGACCATTTGGTGTATGTGATAATATATAATCAATATAGCCTGCAAGAGCCAGTTGAAGCTCTGTACAACACAACTGAGGAGGTCACGGGGATATGCAAGTGTTGGTTTGATTTAGTTTAGCTTTTAATGATGTACATCAGTACATCAGCACACCTACCTTGATGCCAATTCACCAGAAAATGTTGTTTTCAGACCCCTGAAAATAACATCAATGCCTTGTGTTAGATTCAGCAGTAACTGTGTTACTGTTGAAGTGTTCAAACTGCAACAGTTTGGAAAAAAAAAATGGAGAGTATTTCTAGTCCCCCCTCTCAGAACAGGGGACAATGGCATTAAGACAGCTTATGAAAACTCTTTGAATCTTGTGCAAAGAGTTAATAACAAATCTGTAATTTACTATCAAGCTTAAGAGTACATTATGTACTAAGTGATTCTAATAAAAGCTAGTCAATTCTTCCCATTAGGGCTGCCATTTTAAAAGGGGCTACTCATCTGACCCATTTAAACACATCAGTCTTGTTCCTTTCCTCTTCTTTATTTTCATGGCACCATTTTAGAGCTCCCTCACTGCTCAAAAAATCTGGTGCCTTTTGTGAAGCCAAATTTTTGGTGGAACAGAAATTTGTCAGAAATTAAGGACCTGCCAGGTTACAAATCTGGACAACACATTCTGCTGGACCATATTAAATAAAGACATTTGCAAAAAAGGTGGAGGAGACTAATGTAGTGTCAAGCTCATTAATGTTGGACTAGCACTGAAGATGGATATTGTCATGTTCAACCTTGTATTAGCAGCATCCATTATTCAATGAATTATTAAATTAATAGACAGATGGTAACAATGAGTGTATGTCCTCATTTAATTAATTGACGAGAAGGAACCGAACTTATGATCACCTTATGTCTATAGATTTAATAATTTATAGAATAATAGTTTATTGATTCCCCACTATTTCTACAGGAGATAGAATTCTATTTCAATAACCTTCCATTCTTGTCAGAAGCTGTTATTATCAGGCTCTCTGGTGGCTGCACATGAACCAATTGCAAGATGGACTAATTCTTCTGCAGATTCATTCTAAATACTGGGACTGGAAGGCATTAAAAAAAGAAAAATCCCACCAAAAAACCCTCTGTACTAAAATAGCCTTACAGCAGCACGGTCACAAAATTGACCTCTAAAAAAATGAATGGATAAAGGGAGTAAACGGTGTTATGTTTCATTACTTTGAACAGAACTCATTTGGCTCTTGTTGATTATTGAGCTTTCTAATTGAATAAAGTGCAGATTTTTAAAAAATATATTTTTGATAGGCATTATCACAAGTGGAATAAAAACTTTTCTAATTCAAAATATTCTTTTTATATTTGATCCTCTGAGTTACATCACAATATACTTTGAAATGGCATCAAATATGCAAAATGGGAAATACTCATTGCAATTATTCATATATAATAGCCATTTTCCTGCTTCTGAATTCCATTATTCAAGTTATGATAGGTTCTCTGAAGACAAACGACTCCTCTCCTGTCTTTCACTTTTTAGTCTGAAAAGCTAGCTAAAATTTACAATATTTTTTATTTAATTCTACATTTTGCCAGTACTATTTTTGGCAGTTATTTTTGGCGCAATCTTAAGTGATAAGATTTTGCTGGTTGCTAGTTTCAGACTACTTCTATGAATCTGTAAGGACAAAACAAGTTGGAAGATTGTATGAAAAATTTGCTTTTCTGTCCACATATACAGTCCCTCCAGAAATAATATCACAGCAGCACACTGAAGTTTCCTCAGGAAAAGGATCCCAACTTTTTTGAAACTCTCAAAAAGAAAAAACTTCTTTTCCAAAGCAAGAAGGAAGGATGGATTCCCTATGACATTGGGGGGTGCTTTAGGCCTAACAAAAGACGAGAAGCGTGGCATGGCATGGCTAAGGGATATTCCATGCGATATCGTAGTTTAGACTGAGCCTTGCTCTTATTCACCTTGAGAAAGTTAATTAAGACTTTGGTGGATTTTATAACAAATTTAGATCCCAGCTTCAGTAACTTGAAGTTTGTTATTTTAATAGGAAGACACCAGGTGTTAAGCAATGCTAAGGCCAGTCAGAAAGAGACAAGGATAGTAGAAGATGCCTTATTATATTTCCCTTCACTGCAACTAATTTCTGAACAAAAACTCTTCTCAGCAGTTGTAACTGCAGGAGACTCCACAAAAAGAGCAGTTAAAGCTTAACAGTAGAACTGAAACTCTCCAGAAGCATGGAAGCAAGTGAAAAATACTTAAATGTTGCTTCTCTCGTTGTCTTTGAGCAGTGGGTAAAATCAGAAAAGAAAAAGGAGTGGTGTTATTTCTGACAATAATTGACTCTGAAGCTCTTGATGATTGTAGTGGTTTCCAGTTAACTTTCACAAGAAGCTGTATTGGAATTGTGTTACAGAAATTTGAACTGTATTCCATATAAAGGGAGAGGTGAGAGACAGTTTCTAAATGAAAAATACTGTAAGTATAGAAACATGTCTTACAATTTTACGGGTTTTAACAGACTTCTTTGTAGGAAACTCAGCCGCTGTTGGGATGGATATAAGATAAAACCCCTGTGCTGGAAGCCCCAGAATCAAGTTTTGGCACAGCCAAGTGAAATCAGGTTTGTAATAGTAGTAATTAAAAAGAACTGAAATTTCTATAAGTCTGCAAATGGTGATCAGTGACAAAAAGCAGGAGGCAAAGCAATACTACTCATTTAAAAAGAAAAACAAATTTAAAAACCCCATCATAAAACTGCAATAACAACAAAGCTTCAAAGAAGCAAAGAAAATGGTAAATAGAGTATGAATGACCAATGAGGCCCCTTTTAATTTCAGGTCAAGAAAGGTTTCCAATGTAATTAATGAAATAAAAGAAAAAGTATTTGTAAAAGATACAGGTAGGAAGGAATGACCATGTAAAAGAGAGAGATGATCTTACCTCCATTAATCAGTAGGTGAACAAAACAGAAGGGTAAAAAAGCACCTTCCCCCTCCCCTAGACCAAACCAGAACTTAATATAACCAACACTTGGCCAAATAGGATCATGTCTTCTATCTCAGCAGGGAAGTCAAGTATTGCCAGGAAGCCTATCCAGAATACATGAGAAATTTTAGGCCTTGTTTCCCATAAGTGTCCAGCTTTCCAGGTTGCTAGGAGAATTCATTTATATTCAAAGTCACAAATAGGGGGAAAAGTAATTAAAATTTCAATAATTTGACAGGTTCCATGTCATACTTTATCAACAATGTTAGTGCTTTTTACTTACTAGGTTTGATTATTTTGAGAGTCACTTACCTTTTTTTAAGTATATATTGAAGAAAACATGTTAAGTTTAGAAAGACATAAAATTAATTTACAAGTATTCGTCTTAAACAAAAGGTTATCAACATGGGTACCAACAAGAAAAAATAATAAAATAAACTCAACTAAAATACCCAAACAAATTAAAAAGTTTAAAAAGCGTGTAGATTTCCTGTTACTGTTGATTGACAAAAAAACAATCAACACCCACCCACCTCTGTTTCTCCCAACTCCTCCATCCTCACAGGAACAAAAACAGCAAAACTAGCAACAGACAAAGAGAATAAAAATGCTCAACCAGCTACCCAAATACTATCAAGAGTTTCTCAGGAGTAATATTGTCCCTCTCTGCAAAGAGGTAGATGCTACAGATAAAGAAATAATTGTGCATCTGAAATTCCCTTACACTGTTATTGCTACAACTTATCTCCACATCTGACCACAGCACACGGTTAAATGGGCATTACTTTACAGAGAAGGAAGATTTAGCCATGTCACCACAGGTAGCTGCTATTGCCCATCTGAAGTATTTACAGAAAAGACTTTCAATCTGTATTAGTTTTGCAAGAAAGCCTGAAGAAGGCAAACTCTACCATATATTTGGGTCACACAGTTGCAGAGCAATAATAAAGTGCAGTTTGGCCTGTGCTGATACTGTCTTCTCCAAAATGGATTGTGCTAGATGTTCACATCACAGTCCCTAAAGACATGAAATAGAAAATACCTTGGAAAAACAAATCCCAGTTGGATTTGGGGTCCCAGAAACGGCCACAGCATTCTCAGCAACACTTTAAAAAGCAATGGTCAGGAACACAAGTGGAAGTAAAAGAGAAAGCCTATGGGAGTTTGTGAGCTTTTCATCACAGCCCTACAGTTAACAAAAAGGCATTTTCCCCCAAATTCCAATGACAGACAAAAAAGGCCAGAAAGCTGACTCATCCCAGGCAAACAAACAGCAACCACAGCAGGCTGGGTCAGCTGGGCCAGGACACAGGACAGCCAGAAATAATAGTCTCAGTGCTTCTTGACAGTACTATAGGTAATATTTTAAGAAACACTCACAAGCCTGCACACAGAATCCCACAAAATAATCAAAGTTTCATCATGAGTGTGATGAATACAGAGATTACAAACACTAGAAATTCTGTATCATGTGTTTGGCTGGGAAAGAAAACTCACATTTTTAGGCATGTGCTAGTTAGAAAGGCAGATGTGCAGACCCAGGTGACACCACAATATATGGTGAGAAAGTTGATCTGAATTTAACTGGATTCTGAGGGAGGCACCAACTGAGCTTTGGGGTCCATTTCAGGAAAATAAAGTACTTCAATTTACCTTTAGTGAAGACAACTGAAAGACTTGCTTAATAGTAACTGCTTAGTCCTAATGACTTCAAATTATCTTAAACTGAAAACCAAATAATTTCTGGCTTATAAGTAGAAAAAAAAACCCTCTATCAAAAATATTTTATTTTATTTTATTGAGCATAGAACCATAGATGTTCAAGTAGCAGGGTAACATCACCCTGAATCTTGGTTTCTCTTGGTGCAACAGCTGCAAAGGCTATACAATAGTTGCTAGAAGTGATTACTTTGACTTCTCTTTTCCTTCTTTTTTGGGGGTGGTGATACCTTAAGTTTTAGCTTTCATATCTTCCAGATTCTGTTCTGCATTAGTACGTAACTCTAAACTTCATATAAAGTGTTAGCAAGTCCTCCTCAGAGTTTACTTGGACAAAATAATCCTTTTCCAGCCCCAGAACCGAGGAGACCACTGCAGCTTCAGGCCCAAAAATTATAAACACCAAATTGAGGAGAGCAGTCTGGGAGGATGGGACTTTATAACCTGAAGCTGTAATGGGACAATTAACCCCAATATGTAAATGGGCCAAAACTTACAAAAATGTGAAAACGTGACCTGTTGGTCCATCTTGGGCATAACTTTGGCCAGGCTCTTGTACTGCCCAAGGTGTATCCTTTGAAGGCCTTTTTACAAACACCTACTTTATTCCTTTTGCACTGTCTAGCCTCTGTTCTAGGTAGCCTCCCAAGGCATCAGTGGGTGTTGTTCTGAATGTCCATTTCACTATTAAACATAAACATGGAGTGTCCCAAGAAAAATGAAACACACAGAGCTGTTTAAAGGTCAATTATATGAAGTGTGTGATACTCTAAACTTTCCCTAGCCAAACCTTCTGATTTAAGGCTGCTAGTGATAGTATGAAATAAACACATGCAAGTTATGAAGCATTCAGAAAGATTTTCTAAATGGGGAAAAAATAAAAGAAACCCAAATGAATTAACTTTCCTTGAAAGTCGCAGTGTACGTCCTGTATTATTAAGTATGCAATTACTGTGTAATGAGGCACAAGTGCAAAATATTTAAACTGTTTTACAATAATTCTAGTTTGGGAAAACAGCAATATTTCTGACATTTCTAGCATTGTCAACATGATGAGGTAATTCTCCAACAGATGTTTGGAAATGGCCACCATACAATTATCAGAGGGTTTTTTCTCTTTGTGAAAAGAAGGGCAAAATTTCTGAAAGTGCCTGAAATAATTTTAGAAGTATAAATTTTGCTTTGAAAGACAGGACATGCACGGTGACTACAATAAAATGTGATTTTGAATGCTGGTCTTTTTCAAAACTGAGACAGAATTTCTTCACCTACTACACTGAATATATTTCAGCTACTCCTCGGACAAAGTCCAGCAGAAAATATGGACAACTTTTCCTAAACAATAAATGTTTTTAACTGAAATTTTTTAAGCAGAGGTGGCATATGAATGAAAGGTCACTAGCAATTACAATTTTATACCTCAACATTATAATTCTGTTCCTATTTTGAAAAAGCAAACTGTGAAACAATGTATTATTCTTATGGTCTGACTACACAAGCATATGTAACACCATAAATTTCAGCCAGTATTCATCTTTTCTATGGGTAATAATTTCTTCTGTTTCTTCTGTTACAATGACAGTACTTAGAGTATAGGTCTAAATTCTGTCTGAGACATGACCTCTTTCTCTAACAAAATCTGTGTGGGAAAAGGAAACAGGTCTCATTACCTCAACTCTAGCTGTATGGTGCTCCCAATCAGACTTGAGCTACCAAGTTTAGAAAGGAAAGATTATAAAGGTGAAAAGTGTCAGTACGATCCTCAGAGATGTATAGTGAAACCCACTCAGAACTAGAAGCACAAAGCTACAGATATGGAACCTGCTTTAATGCACAATCACTCCACTGACCTTCTTGGCCACCAGGGCACATGCTGGCTCATGTTGACTCACTGCTGACCAGCACCTCAAGGTCCTTTTCTGCCGGGCTTCTCTGGATTGCTGTGACCCAGGTGCAGGACCAGCTCTTGGCCTTGTTGTACCTCACACCACTGGTCTTGACCAGTGATCCAGCCTGTCCAAATCCCTTCTGCAGAGCCTTCCTGCCCTCCAATAAATCAATACTCCCACCCAACTTGGCATTGTGAACTGACCGAGGCTGCACTCAATCCTCACATCCAGAGCATCAATAACAATCTCAGACAGGAATGATGCCAACACTACCTCAGCTGCATGCTGAAGAATGAACATACTTCATGTGAGGGCTACAGAAGGGGAAAAATCACATATTGTTCACTTGTGGCCCCCTCAGAAGCCTGGGGAAGACTGATACTCTTTGAAAGGATTCCTATATAGACACTTAAGAAAAATATTAGCTGCTCTGGAATAATCTGAAGATGGAGGAGGAAGATATTTGACAGGGAGTACTGATACCTTAAGTTTTAGCCTTTTTATTTTTCAGATTCTGTACAGCATTAGTGTGTAACTCTGAACTTCATATAGTGTCTTAGTAAGCTCTCTTTGATCAGACAAAACAATCCTTCCAGGCCTGAGAACCAAGGTCATCATCACAGCTCGGGCCCCAAAAAATATAAACAGAGGTGAATAGGGGAAGAGCAAGCTGGGAGAATGTGACTTCATTACCTGAAGCTGTAACTGGACAATTAACCTTTATTACCCAATTAGACCAAACTTGTATCTGAAAAACTCGTGACTGTCATCCGTCTTGGGTGTAGCCTCTGTGAGGTTTTTGTGCTCCCCTAGGTGTGCCTATTAAAGGCCTTTAATAAATACCTGCTTTATTCTCTGACTCTGTCTAGCCTCTGTTCCAGGTAGCCAGTCCAAGGTACCACAACACATCAGCACCACAACACATCAGTACCACAACACATCAGGAACATAACAAAGGTGATGAGAACTGTGAAAAGAATCCAATAGACTTCTTGTAAAGCACAGAACCTCTCAGAGATAAAATTCTCTGGGTAAAATATGAAACTTTTTTCACTTTCCCTGCATTAATAATTCAAAAAGAAATAGCAGGTTTTGGACAAACACTCATTGTCCCCCCTACAAACCAAATATATTCTGCTTTTGCTACCTACAACACAACTAATGTGTAGGTAATGTGAATCCTGGATGATCAAGTCACAAAACCAGATGTAACACACTGTGACTCGGTGCTGCCACAATATGGAAAAAGCCTTTATATAGAAAACCAAGATTAAGGAAAATGAGTCACCCCAGGGAAGTCACCACAGAACCGTTTGAGATATTTAAGGCATTTGATGACTGCTGAAATCTTTCCACAAATAATTATGAACTATTGGCTACCAAATTGTCATTCTGTTTTCTGGTAAAGCTTTTGGGTCTTGGAGACACTAGGATCTGCACAATGTGTTGTTTCCCAGCACTGTAACTATTACATTCAAATGACATATTGCTGCTCCTGGGAAATATGACTTGTAGGTACTTGTATAGCTAAATGTTCAGGCTAACAACAAGTAAGCATTTGAGGCTTTGTTTCAGAACAGTGGCACAAAAAACTGAATAAAACGGTGATATTTCATTGGGATGGATATGGATATTCAAATCCTTAATGGACATATACATGGACTATATTCTGTATTGTCATATACTACATATATAGGACAATATAGGCAACATATACACACAGACACATTGTAGCATCAAAATAACTGAATGAGAAAAACCTATGAAGAAAAAACTCTGAAATCCTTGAAGAAAGCCAGTCCTTACTCACAGATCCCATTCAGTCTCAAACCTTCACTTTCCATTCTCCAGGCAGCTGAGTCATAATTCCAGTTACTCATGGTCTCGCGTAGGAAGGTGAGGAGCAGTTGGTCAAATTTACAAAACATGATTTCTCCCGCTATCACACCCCATTTTTCCTGTTCAATATCCATCTTGCCCATCTGTGACTTTGAAGAGACACTGAAGATACCAAACTAATGTTTAAGAATTATCCCTTCTCTAGTCTACTCATGATATTTGAAAGTAACTTGCACCAGCTACTGCAAAATCTTTTACCTTGCACGAATATCAATAATGCTAGTGACTGCTTCTTGGACTATGCCCTGCACTACGTCCTTAAAATTATTTTACCTCATTTGTGATGACAGAAACATTTCAACATCATTCATGCAAGATGCTGTAATTAGCCACAAACAGGAAGAGAAACTATTGGGTATTTCTTGGTCTGAAATTCTCTTGGACTACTATTACCAAAAAGGGGAGAGGTGTGAAACTGAGACATGACTTTGCTGTTGCTTAAATAACTGGTAGCTTGCAGTGAGGATTCAAGAATAACACTTCTGGGTTTTTTATCAGAACTATGATTGCAGTGAAGAGATCAAAACACAAAGTGCAAGACAGAGTTTACGAGGGAAGTAGTATCAGTCCTGCTCATCACTGGCTGGAAAATGATGGAGACAGGATACTGAGGTAGTAAGAGTGCTGGCCTTTGGCAGCATTACAAACAAAATGACAGCTGAAAGAACTTTGAAAAGTTTATCTTTTGCTGCTTATAATTCATACTGGAATACACAAACAGCCAAACCCTAGCAAAACACTCGTAGGAAAGTCTTAGAATAATACGTTGTTCCTAAGCAGACAACTACAATTTTTATGGTGTGGCAGAGACAATTCTACTACTCTTAGACAAACTGCTGGATACTCAGAGAAAGCTTGTCATAAAGAGAGACAAATCATTGCTAATGTTTAAACACGTCCTAGCCCTTGTATAAAATATACACAACAAAATCAACTCTAAGTGTCCCAGTATCAGTTCAATAAAGTTTTTTTTTCCTTTCCATTCAATTCTTTCCATGTCCACATGGAACTGAGCTTCCAAGCTCAGTCTTACTCACAATACAACATCTGCTTTTTTATACACCTCTATACCTACAATTGGCATGTTTTCCAGTTCCTAGTCTTTTCTTGAAGTAGAGGTTAACCTTCCTTAGAAGCTTAGCTTTTATTATTGGAAGCTTGCCTTTTATTCCTGTTTAATTTTGTTCAAGAAAGTTCTTTTGCATTTCACAAAAGTGTTTCATTAAACTGCTTTGGAAATCAAGTGATGATGCTCAGAGCATACTACATTTTAACTACAGAAAAACCTTCTTTTTTTTTTTTTCTGAAAAAACCTCAATTGTTTTTGCCTTTTAGACAGCAGTTTTCAAAATGTCAAAAATTGTTGCTATCCTGTCCTGATTTTATCTGGGATATGATTAATTTTCTTCCTAGGAGCTGCTGTAATCTGTAATAGAGTGTCTTGGATTTAGAATAAGAATAAAGTTGATGACACACTGATGTTTTTAGCTGATGCTAAGTAGTGCTTACACTAAATCAAAGCCTTTTCTGCTTCTCCCATGACCCCACCAGCCAGTGGGTTGAGGGGAACAAGAAGCTGGGAAAGGACACAGAGGGGACAGCTGGCCACAACTGGCCAAAAGGATATCCCACGCCATGGGATTTTTGGCTCAGTGTATAAACTGTAAGGAATGCTGGCTAAGAGGGGCACTGCTGGGGAACTGGCTGGGCATCAGTTGGCAGGGAGTAAGTAATTGCATTGTGCATCACTTGTTTTCTATATTATTATCATCATCATCATCATCATCATCATCCTCATTACAGTCTCTTCTTTTTCACTCCTATTAAATTGTTTTTATCTCAAAACAAGAATTTTACTCTTTTTCCTCAGATTCTCTCCCTCATCCCACCAAGGCTGTATGGTGATTAGCTCTCTGCTGGGTTAAACTATGACAATTGCTTATTGCTACAGAAGCACAGAAGAGATGATACACGTGTCTAGGTAAAGCCTTATTGACTTTTATAAACATAAACAGATGCAGCAGTACAAGCATTTGTGGTTCTTTTCCCTAAATTTAGAACAAATGTAATAAGTGTAAGAAATTCATAAATGTTGGGGTTCATTTAGTGAGCAGACTGTTGCTCTGCTTTGTGGATCCCAGGCAAATTCACATCAACCATTCTGAAATTGAATAACACAGGACAAGATATTAGTTTAAATTCAAGCCAGAGCTAAATTCATATAACTTGTTCTGAAATTTTTGAGTGTTAGCTTGAAAAATAAATTCTCACATTTTGTTTCATGTTGGTGACCCTGGTTGTCAGATTTAGTGAGTGATTAGCAGTAGAGAGTATAAAAAGAGCACAAGAGTACAAAGGAAGGTGAAGACATGTTACCTGATTAAGCCCCCAAACATTGTAGAGCCAGGATGTCATCAAACAGCCAGACTGGATAACCAGGCTGACTGAGAGGAAAATACCATTAATGTAAGGCAAAAAAAAAAACCAAAAAAACCCCAAACAAACAAAAAAAAACTGATGTAGAAATAGCTGACTGGTAAATTCACACCTGGTTTCTTGACTTCTTTGTGTTGGGGGACAAGGACAAAAAATGAAGAAAAAGATTCTGATTACCTGGTAGAATATAGAGATGAGGCTGGAGTTCACAAGGCACAAGTTCACAGATTTCTATTCTCTTTCCCTACAGGTGAAAACATTAACAAGATATTGGGGTTCTGAAAGATTTTTCTCTAAGAGTGCACAACCTGCTCTAACAATCAATATAAACTCAGGCTTGCTACACATTTGAACCTGAGATGTGCCTTGGCATTGGAAGATAGCCAGCCAATTTAGGAGTATACAGCACAGGAATTATGAAAAATAATTTTTGATAGGAAAAAGTTCATTTGTGGAGTAAATGCAATGTAGACAAGCAAAATGCAAGCATCTTATTTTCCTCTTTCTATGCCAGTAGGTGCTATACAGCACACCAGGAAGCAGGGAGCCAAAATGCTGAGGGGAGGTAAGAAATAAATACAACCAAAATTACAATGTTGTGCTTCTGACCAACAGCCCTCTTATCACCACTGGAAAGCAGAAGTGGTCTCAAACTCCACTGGAACTAAATCACATGAGAGCCATTATTCCATCTGAAACACAAAGCATGTGTTAGCTCTAAAGAATTCCTATGAAATCTGAATTATATAATTCATTCTATATGGCCTCCTTCCCTGGGGATTTTATTTCATTAACAAAAAACAAAATTCTTGTTTTAAAAGAATACACTGTTCAACACTTCCACTGGAAAAATGCCTTGATCTTAAAGAAAGCAGCCTCATCAATTTAATGAGTATTTGTTGATTACTTGCCATTAAAATGGGCGAAAAAATATGGCTTTGTAAGAGGCAATTTAACCTTTCAATTGAAATACACCTTCTTGTCACTCCCTCATCTTGGTCTTTCTATTCCAATCCCTTTTAGATATTTATTATTCACCTCCTTTCTGCTCTTATCTGAAAGCTCTTACCAAGGCACAGTCTGAAGGAAAACAAAGCCTGGTTTCATCCCAGGTACATGAGGGGACTGTGACAAATGGTCCCATTGCCTCACTGTGTGTCTCATCACAGTCATCAGAAAGGAAGACTCACAGCAACTTATGAACTGAAGAGGGGACATTAGCATCACATTTTATGCCTTGTTTCTCCTGTAGACCAATTGCCCTGATGGAAAACACTTCCATCAGAGACAAGTAGCTCAGTACTCTTCTCTGCTGCTTTTGCAGCCGCAGCTTTAAATGTCATTGAGCAGATAAATCCATCAGGTGTAGGGAAAAAAGCAGAGGATGATCACTTCAAGTCTTCATTCTATGGTTAAATTAAATTCAAGCCCTCTTCCCATTCACTCCTTCTCCCATCCTTACATGAGACTTGCTTTCTGAACTGTCTCGCCTTTGAATTCTAGACAGGAAAAAAGGCTTATTTTTCAAAATTTGGTGCTTGATCTCATACAATATTCAAACTACCTTGCATTCACCTTTTCAAAGGAGAATGCACACTGTAAAGAACACACCAGGCATTATTTGTCACTTCCACACATTAGTGCACTGTGGCTGACTGCAAATAAGTCAGGCTGGTTTGTTTCTAGAGCAAATGGAAATATGGGGAGGTGGTGGGAAGAGGGATAGGGAGAGAGGGAAAGGGGCAGGGGCATTTAATAGCTCCCTAAAAGAGCAGGGAACATTTGAAAACAGTTGGAAAATACAGCTGGCTCAATCCTTCCTCTTAGCATATTTTGGCTAAGGATGCATCACCGGGGGCCATGAACTACTGTGGTTTAAGAAGACACCAGAGAAGATGCATTCAGTCTTGCAGTAGGTCTGCAAATGCAACTGGGCAATTGCCAGTACAGAGCAGGAACACAAGAGGAAATAACAGCATAGAATTCTCAGTCTCATCTTACCTACTGCTCCAGGGACAGCCACAGCAGAATGGGAAAAGTTGCTCAGCTCCACTTCAAGAGTCTCAACACAACCTATCTTGTCCAGAGCACTGGTTAAGACAGCACATCACATATGGCCCAAAAGGGCAAAAGAATGGAAGCTGATGCCCACCCTAATGGAGGTCTGTGGCTTTAGCAAGAACCAGCAAAAAACTTTAATTAAACACCCTGGCACCGCCGAAGCAGACAGTTCTGCTGTTGAAAGATTTACAGCTGTTAACAGCACACAAGAATACAATATTTTGGAAAGTGTTATTGAGGGAACATTTGAGAAGGGGTTTCAAAAATGAGACATATGCACATTTAGCCTAATCTGCTTTAGTAGCAAGTGTCAGAAAATGTCAAGAAGGTTACTGAATACTGCAGATCATCCTCTTCCTATAGACATAACCATGCTGAGGTGTTCATATCAATGGTTTCAGAATTGCCTCCTCAGCCGGAACAGGAAGGCAGATCTGATCACGCAGTGATTTGAACATCCTTTGCCTGATGTGCTTCCAAAGGAGCCTGACCTTGTTAGGCAGGGAACTGCAGGCAACTATGACATCAGAGAAATTGCTGGCAGTAACAGGAGGCTAAAAACGTGGGTAGGGAGGATCATCCTGAAGCAACTAGACTTTAGAGCTTCAGTTTCAGAGGCAGCTCTTTGAGCTGTGTGAAATCCATGCCTGTGAAATGGGGATACCATCTTTTTATCTTTCTACTTAGACCACACAACCTCATTAAAGTGGGAACAAGAACACACTAGTTAACTACAACTGGAATCACACAAGGTGTGTGTTTGTCACTACAAATGGCTTGTTCTCTGGCATCAGTCTTTGCTGTGACTTCCAGACCCCAGTAAAATGTAAAGCTCAAGAGTAAACTGAGAAATGTCCCTTCCCCAAATGACTGCACTGTGTTAGGGAAGGGAAAACCCCAAACCGTCTTAGGCTGTCAAGGATTTAAAACTCAATTAATAACTCATAATAACTACTGAATTTATATCTTCATCATGCAAGGGTGGTGCAACAATTTATGGACTAGGATGGATTGGATTTTTCAGGTAGGTTTTTGTTTTGCTCTGAGGAAGACCTGAGACCTTCCAGTTTTCTCTGGGGAGCAGGATTAGTCTCACATGCTGATTTTGAATTCCATTTCCAGCTTTCTGGCTGTTGCTACATGTGGCTATGAGCAATGCTTTCTTGAGGTTAATGCCTACAGCCTAGACCATTCAATTCCTATTAATGCAACTTTCACTGCTTCAGTGCTTAGGGCATGAAGAGGATCTTGTTGTTGTTTTAATTTTGCTCCTAGTATCAGCACGTATTTCCACACTTATAACAAGAACAAAATAACAGCAAGAAAATTAAGACGTGCTCCAAAGGGACAACTGTTTGGCCTTGATTTATAAATGCAAGTTTTATCATCACTCTAACTGGAAATCTAAATAATATGAGATAGTCACCAAACATGGCTCTTATTATGCAGGAATAGCTAACCTTCCCAAAAACAGAGGCACTGTCCAGTATCTTATTAATGGTGTTCTGATGCTGATGTCCTGCTGTCCATGTCTGAGCATGAAAAATGACTCCTCACATTAAAATTCACAGCACTTAAATACAGAGGAAGTTTAGCATGGCTGTATCAGGGTCAGGTGCTTAAATAAGTCAGATTTCTTATCAGAGTTTGCATGGGAGGAAAATGTGGTAGCAAATTTTGAGCTACTGATTTTATTTGCAGCATGACTACATGGACCTCTGGACAAAGCAGTTTTGTGGAATCAAGATTGGTAATACTAGGCTGAAGGGAAGATCAGCCTGAAATAACTTGGAGATCACCAGTTTCCTCTTGGGAGCATTAATTTAGATGAAGCAGATATGCAGTGGCTGCGCTAACAATGAAAATTATTAGAGAGAGTGATTCATTTCCTCTTTTTCCTTTTTAGTACCATCTGGCAGTGTGAATTCTAGACCAGAAGTAAAAAATGCAGTTTTGTTCAGCCTGACAAAAACTGGTTAACGTGAAGTGTTTAGAGAAAGGTGCTTGATTGCTTTACAACCATTACTTACCTAGGATGTTTTCCAAAGGCTTATGTATTAAAAAAAAAGTTAGTTTACCAGGCAGTGATCCCTTTCCAATATCAAATAAAAAAAGGGGGAAAAGGGATTATTTCATGAGCTGAGCCACTCCTCACCCAGATGTCACGGCTTGCCATACCAGTTCTCTGGAAGTTCACAGGCAGCCAGTGACTTTCCCATTTAAGCAGTTACAAGCTTTCATTCATTCACTCATTCATTCATTCATTCATTCATTCATTCATTCATTCATTCATTCATTCATTCATTTCTGTTTCAAGGCACTTAGAAAGGACGGACTAGCCCTAGAGACTTTCCTTACTAGGAAGAAAGAAGAGAATATGCTTTTTCCCCTCATTCATTGTTCACAAGACTGATTTTGACTAGCTGTTGAATCTTAAACCTGTAAATTTTTAAACTATTGCCTTCTTGCAAAGGTCTCCATTTCCTACAGTGCACACCTTGAAATAATACCCAATATGACACACACTACCATCCCAGGAGGAAGAATATGCTTTGCCCTTGCCTAGCTTTCTGAAGAGAGGATGCTGCTTGCAGCAGCCCTGAAGAGCTAAACCATCAGGAAGAACCCCAGAAAACACAAAACACACAAGATTCTTCACACCTCTGTGTAGGTGTTAGATACACAAAGGAACGCATTAATGCTAGTGGAATACATGTTATCTTTCAATTATTTCAACTGTCAGGATCTTTAGGGAGGTTTTAATAAAAGTTTCAAAGCATCTCAAAAAAATCACTAGATTTAATTTTCCACCATATCCAAACTGCAAAGGTCCTTAAAACAGTTCTAAACTTTGCAAACAACTACAACTTGGTTCTAACAGAATACTCGGGATGTTAAATGGCAGATGCACTTACCTATTTCATCATTTACAAAGCAAAGCACTTAAAGCCCAAGCAGTGAATATTAAAAGCCATAATATATTTTACTTTGCCTACAGAACAAACATCCATTATTCTTCTATTACTCACATTTACATAAAAAGAATGCATTTTTCATCATTACAGGATAACCTTTACTCTGACCTGTAGATTTTCTCCGTGTTTTTGTTGAACTAGTTTCAGTTTCTAAATATTTTATATTAGGTGTTACATGGGAAATACTATCATTCATTAACTTTCTGAACTGACAATTTTAATTAGTTTTCCAGAGGATAGCATTGAACATACAGTTTCATAAAGTGTATAACAGTGTTTATGGAAGAATTATGCATCTCTATTTGCATTTGGGAATGATTAAAATATTATTAATGTGTAGATACATCTTTTAAGTTTGTATTGGGATTAGAGCTGAAGGTTAGTTTTGAAAATAAGCTTTTAACCCTTCAAAAACTGACTCTGTATTTGAGCTATAAGTCAAATGCAAAGGAATCCTAATGTTCCTTCCAGTCTTCCACTGGATCAGATACATGTATAGTCAAACACAAAGGCTCCTTTCTCCCAGGCATTCTTACATGTGCTTACAGCTGCTGCTCAGAGCAGACCCACAGCACACAATATGTGGATCAGGATTAACAGTGATCCTACTAGATTAAATTAGTTTCTTAGTAAGCACAGGAAAGTAGGGTCAAAAGGGATCTCCTTGGTCATCTTTCTTCCTGCTTACAGCAGTGTAAAATATTTGCACCTTGATTACATCATGCAGAGGCCATAAAGCTAATGACGTTGTTAAGTATTCATCAATTTAACTCTCATTGCTTGTGTTGCCTAAGTACTTCAACATACTAATATAATTTGGCTAGTCCACTGCTTCTAATACAGATTGGATGACATGAAAAACTTGCCCACAAATCAACATCCATCTTTTAATTACTTACAATTCTTAATGGTGCTAATGAGATAAAAAGAACCCACTAAGTTAAATATGCAAAATGTTTAGAGGATGATAGCCACACTATCCATCCTAATTCTTGGAAATTAATGCAGATCCACACAACTCCCAAATTTAAATTCATCTGTAGTTTTGGTTAGTCAAACTCTAGATCCTGACTCTGTTGAGACAGCACATGATCTCCCGACATTTACCAGTCTTATTTCAACACAGTGCTTACAGTAGTGCAGTACTTTTAATAATGTGTGGTTTCTGGCAGTAAATTTCTTTTCTGGCATTTTTTTCATGTAAGTCTGTCCATACTGAAGCCATAGCTCCCTTTTTTATTCTCATTTGTCTTTGCTTGCTGATGAGAATTCTGAATGGAAGAGAGGAAGTTGAAGGGAAAATTAGGAAAAAAAAATCAATTAAGGGACAGCAAAAATGCTCTGAATGAAAGGTGTAAAAAGATGCATGTCAATACAAGAGAAACCTATCAATTTCCTTATTGTGACTATATTAGAAAACTGTGGCTTCTGCTTGCCAAGAGTATGAAATCAGTAATTCTTTCCTTTATCATTATAGATTGTGGTGACATGACTTAGGTATGGTAAGAGGAGAGACCTAATTACCAACTGATAGTTGTCATGCTATACAATTTTAGTTGTAATCAGTCATGTTCTAAACAGAATTCCACTTGCATGCTGTGGATGGAAAGACACGATGATTTATTTTTCAAACTGGCAGTGTCATCTGATATATTACAAAAAAGAAACAAAAAGAAGTAACTGTCTAACAAAATATTTACACAGCATGAAAAATACCTACATTTCTACAGGTATCATAACACCAGATTTCAGTCCTGAATGTGAATGGTCATTGCACAGTCCACCATTTCCTACATGAGCCCACAACGCCTTTTCCCACTATGTCCCTTCACATTTTATACTGAATTTAATGTGCAATTCTATTGCCAGGTCTTTCAGTCTTGCAAAATCCTTCAGTTTTTCCTTGTTCTGACAAAACTTTGTATCTTCACCACCGCTCATCCCTTTTTCTGTCTTCTGAGAATACGATGATTGATACAACGTGCAACAGACAGCTATGCAAAACTCTTTTTTCTGTTGACTTTCATTCCCATTTTTAACTGATTATTTATCCATGATAATTTATCTTATCTATTGCCAGCCTGGTTTTCTAACAAACCTTTGCCAAAAGCCCCTTAGAATTCAGTAGGCTTTACTAATAAATTAATTTTATGTGTGTTTGTAGTCCCTTCAAAGGAGGCCAAGAGTCTTATAAAGATGAACTTTAAAGGAGTCATGATGACTCTTCTCAAGTAGGTCATGTATTTCCATGTTTACATTCATAATTTATAGTTTTCACTAATTAGCCTGTGAAAACGATCAAGCTTAGAGGCCCCCTACACTGCTGAAAAGAGTGGTAATATTTTTCAGTCTTCTGGTACCAAAGACATTTAAGCCTTCCCAGTAGTGTTACTGAATCCATTAACTCACCTGCAATCACCTTTCATTGCAAATACCAGTTGATTCTAGTCTTCTGTTTGTTACTGATCACTTGCTGTATTTTTCCCTTACCTTTTCCTATGACTGCTTCAAACTTCATTCAATCCTCTGATGATTGTTCCCATGAACCCTCCATACAGGGTTCTGACATTTGATTCAAACTTCGGCTCTATGAAATCATCAAATGAAAGATGTTCCAAAGAAAACAGGCCACTATTGAAAATGTGACATTTAAATACCGTAAGTAGATCATGCAGCGGACATGGGCACCTCATCTGTTTGCTGTTGGACTTGTGCTAACTCTGATAAATACTGAGTGGCATTTATCACCCAAACCTACCAGCAGATATAGGCAGAACAGCCCCAAACACCTTGAGGCCTCTGCATAATGCAGCATTTGTTTAAAGACCTTACCTGTGAACTAAGGGTCCTTGGATTTTGACCTTGGTAATGCTGGGTCGTACACTGAAGCTCTTATGGAGCAAAGCAACTGGATTTGTCAAGGAAACTCAGCCACAAGTAGAGAGAAATTCACCTGCAGGGTCTGGAGGAACAGACTGGAGACAAGAGGCTTTGTCAAACCAATCCCAGCTCTGAGCAGAAGCACAAACATTGACAGCCCTGTTTGGCTGAATCCTGCAAATGGGGATGCTGGCCTCCCTCAGAGCCTACAAAGAGAATATGTTTGGCTCAATGCCTAACTTGTACATTATTATTAGGAGAGATAGATTCTAACTTCTGTGATTCAGATTCTCCTTCATAAAACATGGGGATCAGAGTCCTGCCCTATACCTTGGGGGGAAAAACACATTAAATATTTTTAAATGTTCCAATATAGCTCCAGGAATTGAGCTCTCAAAATTCATGCCTTACAGGGAATTCAGAGAATTCAGAGCGATTAGTTTTGTTAATTGCTGTGTTTTGTAATTTCGTGAACATTTCACAAATTTTCCTGTCCAGCTCTGTTGAAGAATTTTTTAAATTATCTAAGCCAGCTTAGACAAGGACCCTACTCTAAAATCTAGGCTGAAAATGCTATGAAAATTACAGTGGTTGGGTACTTTAGCATTTTATACCAATTTGACACTAGATGTTCATAAAGAGAATGTGTGTGACAAAATGGAATGTAATGAAAGTTTTTTCAATATTGGAGAAGTTTAAGACTTAGTTGGAGACTCAGGCGTATTTTTATTTTATCATATAAATTTGATCTCCCATAATAAATATAAAGTTATTATAGAGTTTATAAAATAGGTATTATTATTTACTTAATGGCCCACAACAACTTCCACAGAGAATTTATATTTCACAGATCATTGACTTGATAGATTGTGACAGCTCTTCCAAAGATGTTTTGGTCCACTGGGTCATTACAGATAGCATGAACAGACAGTAAATCTGTGTCCTACATATCCCAGTAACATTTTGTTCAAAACATTTTAGTGAATGGGATCAAATCTGTTCAAAACATTTATTTTATTTTTAAAAAACAAACCAGCATGAGGCACATCACAGACTATTTGCTAGCAAGTGCTTGAAAAAGACATGGCGCAAATTGTACAAATGCGCTTTTACACATGCCCTGTTGAAAAAAGCAGATATGTCACAAGATAGAGGAAGAAATAAGCCTGTCTCAGAGAACTTACACTGTAAACCCTCATATCTCAAAGATATCCCCTGCTAGTTTCATACACAGTAGTGTTTACAAATAATGAATAATCTCTCTGGATTTTGATTATTACAAGATATTAAGTCCCAGCCCTGAAGACTACACATAACCTTCCTCCCATGAATTGCCCATTGCTTTCACAGAAATTGTTTGCACATGTACTACTTTATCTTGCATGATTTCAGACTAGTTTTGGGAGGCAGAGAAATCCTTTAGCAAATGAGAAGAAGAACATTGAGCAGAAAGGCTGTAGTAATCTGTAATCATGAAGCATCACTTCTAGACAAGGTGTAAAATTTTAAGATCTCTTAGACTCTTTAAAATAAAGATGAACATTACTGATGCCCTCTTAGGATCCAGAAATTGGCTGAAAAAAGCCTTTATTTTCCCTTTGAACATCACGATAAAATAAATAATTCTTCCAGCTGCTATCCCATCTTGTCAAAAGTGGACAACCTAAACTAGAAACTGTTTGCTAAAGTAAGCCATAAAGAAGACAGTGAGATCTTGAATTCTAATGCCAAGAAAGGCACCCCTCAGCCCCTGATTTAAATTCCAAAACCTCAATTACTACATCCAGATCAGATCCACAACAACAACTCACAACAGAAGCATGCCAACAAAGCACCAGATAGAAAGATATGGGGGAGGGAATATATTTTTTAAAAAGTCAGTAAACAGTGGTAGGCAAAAAAGAGGGCAACATTTTGACTTGATTAGGCTTAGATCCAGGAGAGCAGAGATTTAGCACTTGGCCTAAGGTTGCTACTGATTTCCTCAGAACAGCTCTCCAACAAACACTACTGAAGAGCAAATCAGTTTAGAGGCATCTAACCAATCTCTTCCTACCAAAGGTTGAAAAGGGGGTGATTCTAAACCAGCTGCTGCTTGGGAGTAGTGAAATTCTAGGGCAACAGGCACACTATTAATAACAGAAATTGTAACAGAGGGGTGTGGAAATTGCAGGCTGATATATAAATATAAAGGCCAAGGCTTTAACTCCGAGAGCTGCATGCAGTGTGGGCTGGCACTATCTACCTTTGCTCTTGGCCTCCTGGCTTGCACAAGGTCCATCTTCCACTATGGCTTTCTGCAGAGTTCCCACTCTGGTGTAAGGCATTTCACACTGAGGCACCCCAGCATCCAGATTTTGGAAGAAGAAGAGGGTGTACCAACTTCAAAATCTGCATTTGAAGTTACTGCTGAGAGGCTGATGAAGTCTTGTGCAGAATACTTCCATTTTATGTCTAACAAAGCAAGTACCATGCTTCTACTAATCAGTTGTATGGCTCACAAAGCTCTATCACTTGCATGGAAAACAGTATTAACCACTTCTTAATCTTACTCTATTTTCGGTATTGTTTAACATATGCTTTGAGACCATATCGTATTTTAATTGGGTCAAAGTATTTACAAACAGGACCTAGGTAAGAAGGTAGAAAAAAGACATGAAACAAGATTTTGATGCAATTACCAACTTTAAAACACCAGATTTTAGCCTTTCTTCTCTTTGAAAATTATGAAATAAGAACACACCAAGCTTTCATATTAGAAGTGGAGAGAGACGGAGTAGAAAGTACCTTCTCTGCATTCTTTTACACAGGATAATAGATAACAGCCTGAGGTGTTAGAGTGCCTATTTCCTCCATACTTTACCAAAATCCCACTTGCATTGTCTTCTACACTTCTGGCCAAGAGCTATGACTACTGTTTATTTTCCTGGGCAACTGAGATGACTTTTACATTGCTTGGCCTGCTGGTGCTCAAAATAAACTGAGTAGCCCCATCACAGACACTTAGGACAGTATGATAACGAGGAGGTGATTAATTTACAGAAATTTATTTATGCAACAGGTTTTGTCCTTGGTTTTATCTAAGAATGCTTCATGTCTAGATTTCATGCTTCTGAAATGTGATTATTATTCAGAATTTGTTGTGTATAAAAGCAGCTGCATAATTTGTAGGTTGGTAACTACTGATGATCATGTTTGTCTTGAAAGAGTGCTCTTCAGTAAAACTGATTATTCAAGTATGCTATGGATTGGATGCCTGAAATCTAATAAATACCAAAAGATAAAAGTCTTCCAGTGGCTCTGCATAGATGAGTGGGATTCTGGGCAACAGGCAGATCTACAGAATTCTAGAGAAGAGTCCCAATAAGGGCAATGCTATACTTTACTAAATTCTGGGCTGTCTATTGGAAGATTAATGCAAAGATCCAATCCATCAACACATGTTGCAGGCCTTTTCTGTTTGTAACCAGAAAAATAAAATTTAATTTTACTATTACATCCACAAATAAATATCTGCATGTGTTGTGACACATTTGTGACACGGACATTTGTTGCTGTGAAGGGTGATCCATCCAGATCCTGGTCTGATATTACTGTGGTTAACCTGCAGCTGGGATTCCCCCACAATCTCAGCTGTGGAGCACATCTCTGTACACTCTCCTCGTTCCCTTTCTAGGGACAGTTTTCAAACCTGACATTTTTGGACCAGTAAAGTTCTGGGACATGTGATGAACATGTGTCCTCCATGTGCCAGTCCTTCCCTCACCTGTCAGGCATCAGAGGGTACAGCCCCTCCTGGGGCTGATGCCATCCAGGTTTCTGTGAAAGGCTTGTCCCTGGTCTAACAGTGACACAAGGAGGACAGCAGGATGACTGACATTGTCTCTGTTTTCTGCAGCTCTTTCTAATGTTATTACTGGATTAGCAGCTGTCCCCAGACACCGCACATCTCTGCTGGAACAGCTATTTTTAAGTACCTCTGAAAACATCTCCCCTTTCTTCCTAAATTGACTATAGGCAAAGCAAAATAGTGGTTTTACATATCCATAACAAATAAGAAGCCTAGAAACTACTGAAGAATATTCTTTTTCATTTTATTTAATCAAGCTTGTCCCTTTCAAGATTCCTGATACCCATTCTTTAGGTTTCCCTTCCTAGGCAAAAACCTGTTACAACATTTATATAACAGGAAGACAAATACTTGTTAGACATGTAGTTAATCACTCAAATTCATTACTTCAGCCTCTCCCAAAAATTTTTAAGCAATGATCCTCTTTTTTTTGTTCTGCAAGTTTTGATCTAGGATTATTTTGAACTAACATCCACTCTCTCCTCATGAGAAAAAGTGATAACAAATACAATTTCATAGTTGTCCATAAAGGTAAACTCTGTGCTCGCTGCCTGAACACGTGCCACTTCTAAAATTTTGTCAGAACGAGAAGTAAATAAATTTCATATCTAAAAAATATCCTTGCTTTCCCTTTGCTCTGTGTTAATGTTTTGTAGAAGGAAGATTTCAGATGCTCATCACATAGTCTATGTAGCAATTACATCCTATCTTTGCAAATGTTTGAATTCTTTTTAATTTGCTCTAAACATTTCATCTTTGCACAGATTTTACATTGCAAAAATGCAGAAAACAAAGAAAAAAGAATGGAATAGGAGATTATAGGAGTTAGAAAAAAAAAAGGAAAAATATGCAGGACTATTGCACATTGGAGCAGGTTATAGCTATCAAAACCTTTCCTTTTTGAAAAATGCATCCAAAGAGTGCAGATGTTCATGGATTACTTTCATAGCCATCATGTTGCCAGCAAAGCACCTAAAGGAGGAAAGCTCTGTGGCAGAGATGGAATGGCATGCAAAAAGGTGTTGGAGAAGCACTGGCATGAAAGAGAGCACTGCGTATGGAAACAAATGGTCACGTTATGCATGTTTAGAAGGATTGTCCTCTGGCTCAGGCACTAGGCTGGGATCAGAAGATCTTGGTTGGGTTTCCTGTTTTGCATTAATCCTTGTCTGCCCTCAACCTAGGAAATCTGTCAGTTCAATCCAGCCTTTCTATCAGAGAGTGATAGTGGAACACTGTTTCATCTGTTTTGACTCCAGCCTTGCAGAAGTAGGAGCTGCCTCTTACTGTGTGGTTGCACAATGGCTTTAGTGCACTTGAGCTTCTCCTCTGGGGTTTTTAAGCTCTAGTAATGAGGATAACGTTAATTTAGCAGATAGGGGTTTTTTATTGCAGCTGTCAGTTGTGCTTGACTTGTTCAGATCAGATTTGGGGTTTTGCTTATCCGTTAATTTAATGCAGCATGCTTAGATATATGGGAAATAGATACCTGAAATAACCTACCCAAAAGCATTCTGTAGCCAGGTGGGTGCTGTTCTGGGAAAAGAGACCAAGTGATAGAACAAGAAGAAATTGCCTCAAGTGGTGCCAGGGGAAGTTTATACTGTATACCAGAAAATATTACATCATCAAAAGGATTGTCAAGAATTGGAACAGGATGCCCAGGAGAGTGGTTGAGTCACCATCACTGGAGATATTTAAAGGAGGTGTAGATATGGCACTTATGCGCACAGTTTAGTGGTGGACTTGGCAGCATAAGGTTAATGGCTGGACTCAATCTTAAGAGTCTTTTCCTACCTTAGGGATTCTGTGATTACATGAATCTCTATTTACTTTTCCTTAGTCCAGTTTGAACCCTGTTTATCCCTGTGTAAATTCAGTGACTCTCCAGAAGTATCTGAAGTCCATCCTGATACTGCCCCTCAATAAAAGAGCAAGTTTACCACAACTTTTTTTGGATGACAAAAAGAAGTAAATGAACACTGATTGCTGGACTTAAAAATCCTGTGATGGGCAGTGTCCATTTTAGTTGATCACAGATCACTTCCACTTCTTGTGAGCTATTGTGAAAAAGATTGTCTTCTCTCACAGGGAGGGCTGTGGGACTAGGCATAGACCATGTTTATGAGGAATGCTTCCTGCCCACACAGTCCAGTGCAGCCTTCTGCAAGACAAAAAAATGTTCCTGCAACAGAGAGCAGCTGCTTGGGCTCTGGGGAACATTTTTCCAGTAGGATAGGTGAGGGCAAGACAAGAACAAGAAAGCCTGAAGAGCATCTGAGGCAGACACAGAGGAGTTTGCTGAAATAAGACAGCCAGGGGGCTGGGGTGTCACAGGAAGATCACCCTTGGGACACAGAGGGGGGTTGTACAGCAATTCTGCAACCTAAAAGCTGAACACTACTGTGCTGGGAATCAGTCTGAAAGAAAGAGTGCTCCATCAAGACAAAAAAAAAGGGCATGGGGCAGTTTTGTTCATAAACATCTTATTTGCATTTCAATTTACTCTAAGCTTTTCCAGTACCAAAAAGAGTTCAGAGTTATGATGCAGTGTGTCTACAATGCGCAGTCCTGCTAAACCCTGTATTTTGACATTCAAAACTCTTTCCACTGTGTGAATGCTTACTTCAAGGAAATGGTCTAAAGAATCCACTGATTCCTCTCCAAGCTCAGGAACCTATAAAGAGCTGTCTTGTCAAAATTGTGATTAAAGTAAGGAGTTTGAAAGAAGACATGTCACAGGAAATGGGACTGAATTACTAACCCTTGGGTACCCACAGCCTCTGCAGTGTACAGGACCTTGCTGCAGAGAACATACCTAAGGGAACATTCAGGCTGATCCAAGATAAAGACTATTCAAGATACTTTGATGTTGCTTGGTTAGTTTTTTGAAAGTTTGGGAATGAAATAAAAAAACAAGTTTGAAAAAACTATATCAGACACAGAGAATTAAGTCATCTGCTAATAAATTCAGGGTAAAGTTATCACTGTTGAAACCACAAATTGCTTTCACATTCCTCTGTTATTGGAAACATTTTAAGCTTTATTATTTTAGCTTTTTAGGCAGTTACTTATCTGGGCTTTGGGAGCCACACAATGAATTGAAAGTATTTGAACCAATATCTTGCATCTCCCAGGAGTGTGCCCATAACCATTATTCTGAGGTGGTTTTCTCTTGTTTCCTGCTGTTACTTTGCCAGCCTGTGTAAAATGCTAAAAAAGTCATTGGGAAGGAAAGAAATAACCAGGTGGTGACAACAACTTTATGAGTCTAAAGGATGTGACATGGGTCAGTAAGGATAGATCTAGAAGCCTGTGGAAAGATAAGGTACTCACCCCAAAGTTGAGAACTTTGGATTCTGATTCCTTGTGAAATAAAGTAACTAAATCACAAAACCAAACCAAACCAAAACAAAAAAAAAAAAAAAAAAAAAAAAAAAAAAAAAAAAAAAAAAAAAAAACCAAAACACACACACACACAAAAACCCCAAAGCCAAACAAACAAAAATAAAAGAGAACATCAACACTCAACACTTCCTTTTTCAAAGGGCTTTAAGTTTTGCATTTCTCATATTAAATAAAAAAAGATGAAAAACAAAACTAGATATTTCTAGTAGAGGCAATAGCATCATGGACAGCACTGTTCAGCCTGAAGAAGAGACTGAGGGGTGGCTTTGTTAGGGCTCATCTGCCCTAAGGAGGGCAGCAAGGGCAAGTTCTGATCTCCCCTCTCTGGTGACCAGCAGAGCACACAAGGAGAGGCATTGAAGGTGCATCAGTGGCTGTACCTTCCCTGAGAGAGAATCTGGTCACTGGAATGGCCTCCCAGGGAAGAGGCCACGGCACCAAGCCTGTCAGAGCTCAGGGAGTGTCTGGATGATGCTCTTTGTCACATGGTTTAGTTTTAGGTAATTCTGCGAGGAATAGTGTTGTACTTGATGATCCTAATGGTTCCCTCCTAACTCAACATATTCTGTGAGTCTATGATGCTATCTATGGTCTACAGTTTCTGTAAAGTTTTATATAATCCAATAGTTCACTTCTTCATGCTACTCAATTATATCTATTAATTACATTCAACTTATTAATAAGAAGAGTTAAATTATTTCCAGGCCCATGTAGGAAGTGGGTCATTTGTCTCAGCAAATGAACCATTAGATTAGATAGAAGGATCAATCTTTCACAGTATTGATACAAAACCAAGATTAAATCTTTTGGACAAAATTATTCTGGTTTTAGAAGTTCCTACTGAGCAGAAAGTCTCTGTAGAGATGGGAGGGCTGAGAAATGACTGATTATGATCTGGAATTAAAGGATATTACAGACAACACTGTATTATCAGACTATCTTTCCACATGAAGATTTCCACAGAACAGAATGTAAAAACAGATGAGTAACTCCCAACAATACATTAGAAATTGTGATCTAATAAATTTTTTTTGAAATTCTGTACCTGTTAATGATAGACAAGGAGAGACAGAAGGAGATGCAAGGAATGAGGAAGGCCAAATGGTTATTGCAAAGTAGAAAGAGCTTTATATAATACTGACTCAGAAGAAAACAGGACAATGTTATTTTTTCAGAGATCCTACGCAACATCTAATTTTGTTACTTTCATTTAATTTCTTAGGGAGGGAAGAAAAAAAGCACATTGAAATGTTAGAAATAAAAAGAAAACCTAACTTAAAAATATTATCATAGATTGTCCCTTACAGTTCAATTGTCAGCACACAATAATCTTATTTCCATGAACAAGATGCTAGGCAGAAACAATTACATAATATATCTAGGTTTTAGTAAAAATTCCATGAGTATAGTGAAGACAGACACAGACAGCAGTTTCTGCTTCAATCAGAATTAGTGGTAAGAGAACTGGCTTGAGGCTATCTGGCCATGGAAATGGTAGAAAAAATGTTCTCTTTCTCATCTGGTCAGTGAGCAGAATATCTTCTAGACAGACTGGGAACAAGTGGTGAATTGCCAACTGGAAACACTGGTCTAGCAAACGCATTTGATGACATTACAGTGTGACTCATCAATTAAACTTATGCCTCATCTTTAAGTTATATTCATGTAGACTGAAGAGTCTATAACACACAGACTACCAGGAGGACCAGATGCTTCCTTCTATTAGTCCACACACAAAAAAATTTAACTGAATCTATTTGAACTGCATGTGTGTAGTTTCTTCCTGTCTTAGGACAACATTCTTCAATTACCATGAAGGATGAAAGAGCTTTTAATATAAGTTGTCAGCTGGATGAAGCTTAGAAGACACGTCTTTATCAAAACCCGACTTTTAAAGAAAATTTCAAGTATGGTTACAAATCTCAAGAGAGAGTTTCATAAAGGAATTGTCTTATCCCAAAGTACTATGACTGCAGCTGTCTGCAGTTCTGAAATACAAACTAGTGGAACTTGACTCTTTTCAATGCAAATGCCTGAACACAGCTCATATTTCTTGGGTTATACACTACTTTTGCATTGACATGCTCTGGATGAGAATTAGAAATATTTCAACTGATTATGGTGCTCATGCTTTTACTTTTTCAGAAATATACCAGGAACATTTACCAGTGTTTAGAAGAGCCTCTGCACAGATCTGAAGAAAAATCACCTGAATGTTTCACTATTTTACCTTGCCTCTTTTATTTTAACCTGTCACTGTATTGTATAAAAATTGAAATCTCACGTGATAAATTTTGCTTTAAAATATTTCTATTACCTTCAATAACAGTGATAACAATTTGTTTTTCCAGTAGCAGATATCCATCGGGTACTTTGTTTAGATAGATACATACATCAAATAACTGTTATATTAAAGAACTAAGCCATCTGTTAGTGGCTGACAACACAACAGAACCATAATCACATAATAAAAAGTCCTGCAAAAAATGACAGATTTGAATCTGCAATGCAAGCACAAGGTATAAATAAAAGTGCAGCAGAATAAAACAGAGCCACAAGTTCACTAAAATCACAGTCCTTGTCTGAACAGAATAACAGCAAAACCTTGGCTCTAAATGTAGGTCTGTCCCTAAACATCAGCTGGTGGAGGGCTGGAGATTCCCAGCCAGCCTCTGGAAAGGTATATGACACAAAGTGGAGCATTGCTCTCCCTTAGTGATTCCCAGGCTCCAGTACACACCAGATAACTTTCTGGTTTTGAAGGACATAATTTTCCATTGATTAAAATTAATCAGAAAAATATTTACAACATCATTTCATAAAATTATGTATTTTTGACTCTAAATATTTTTTTTCCCCAAAAAATGCTGAACAATCTCAAAACGATCAAATACTTTTCATGGAAGGTACAAAGAGAACAGTGTGACACACTGAAATGCAGTCTTATAAATAACAATTCAAACGGTGCCAAAAGAATATTTCCAAGTGAGCAGCCTTCCCTTTCAGCAGTATTTTTACCATGGATAAAGCTTTTCAGGAAAAAACTGTAATTAACCAGCTTTACTTCTTAGTAAGGCAATAAAAGAGGTTTCACAAAGACGCCCAAGAAAGCATAGACAAATTCACTAAAAGGCAGGGAATTCCTCGCACATTAAAATGTGTGCATTAGCATTCATGCAGGGGCTCTCATCTGAGGCTTTGAAGAAGAACCTTTCAACATCTAAAGTACAGGGCATATATTCTTTTACAATACAGATGCTGGAGTTCGCCTACAGTAAGCGGGGCCGGGCGGGAAGTGCGCGGGGAAGCCGCGGGTGGAGCAGGGAAGGTTTGTGTGGAGCAGGGAGTGCTCTGTGAGCCCGTGTTTCCGCGGGGGCTGCCCTGTCAGGCCCGGTGACCGCAGAGCCCTTTTCCAGCTCTAATTCTGTGACTCTTTAATCACAGAATCATAAACCCAGCATGGTTTGGGCAGGGGCACCTTTCTCTGTCCCGGGTTGCTGCCACCGCGGCTGGGGACACGGGGATGGCACAGGACACAGGGGTGGCACAGGAACATGGGGCTGGGCAGGGACTCGGGGATGAGGCCAGGACACAGGCATGTGTCTGGGGCATGGGGATGTGACCAGGACATGGGGATGAGGCTGGGACACCTGGATGTCACTGGGACACAGGAATGTCACCAGGACACAGGAGTGAGGCAGGGACGCAGGGATCTGACCAGACACAGGGATGCCAGTGGGGCACAGGGATGTCACCAGGACACGGGGATGTGCCCAGACCCGGGGCTGTGGCCGTGTCTCTGCAGTTCCTGCTGGACATTGCTCACCAGAAGAACCGGACGCCGCTGCCGCTGATCAAGCCATACTCAGGCCCGCCTGACTGCCCCTAGCTACGGCCTGAAATCCCTGCAGAAGAGGGTGAGGATGGCTCAGGGATCGGGGATGCACCCCCGGAGGTTGGGAGGGGTTTTAAATTGCAGTTTTCCACAGCTCTGAAAGATGGGGGGTGAATACTGGCCGGTGTGTGTCATCTCACAGGTCTCCAGGCTGAATTTGCAATTTGTTGCTGGTTGATTTTAAATGGAAATTTTGAAATGCGGGAAATTTTAAGATATGGGAAAATTTAAGGTATGGGAGTATTGTAGTGTTAAAGAAATACTGCAGAATCCCAGGATCACTGAGGCTGGAAAAGCCCTCCAGGATCATCAAATCCAGTCTGTGCTAGGGCACTGAGTTCCACATCCAGTCATTCCCTGGACACCTCCAGGGATGAGGACTCCACCACCTCCCTGGGCAGCCCCTTCCAGTGCCTGCCCATCCTTTCCCTGAAGAAATTCCTCCTGATGTCCAAGAGGAACTGTCAGGTTTAATGTCAGGTTGTCAGAGGCACAAGTCAGACTTTGCTGTAGATATTAAAGAGTATTTTTGACTTCCACCTCAGTTGTTTCTACTTCAGGAGGGAAATATTTCCTTTTCTGGGAAGCCCTGAATGCCTCACTGTGGGGGGACTTCCCTTTTATTTCCAGGCCATTCCCTGATTTTCTGGTTCTCTCCCCACAGGTCTCCTCCACAGCAGGCAGGATCACAGTCCATCGCCTGAGTGTGGGCACCATGAGCAGCAGGCCCAGCACTCCCACTTTGGTTAGGAAACAGCTCCACAGGGGATTTCCCACCTTCCTTTTAGGAAGGAAAAATAAAGAGGAATAATTTAAAACATTTTCCAGTCCCTGAGGGACTGTCAGGGACTGCCTAACCTTATATTGTTTGGCAGCATCAGAAAGTAAATTTCATTAATTTATATCTTTTTTATTACAATAACATTTAAATGTAAATGCATTACAGATATTCTGTATCTGTGATAAATTCTTTATTTAAGGGACTATTCAAGAACTTCACTAAAATTTAGGGTTATTTTCCTCAGTATCAGTGTGATGCTGAAGTAAATAGCAGTGGGAAATATCCATTTTTAAAAGGATCTTAAAATTTACAGCTATGCCCTAAAAATCAGTGTGTGTTTGTAGTCTGGAGTTCTGTAGGGCTGGGGTAAATGTAGGAAAGTGAGCAAATGTGCAGCTCTGCCTGGAAATCTGATCCTTATACCTGGTGTCCTTGTGTTCCTGTGCATTCCCACTGTGCCTAATAACAGATTCCACTTGGGAGGGAGTTGTAGGAGTTTATGGATTTATTCTGATTCCTTTTGGGGGGGTTTGTGTGGAACCCAGGTACCCCCTCAGTGCAGGCCGTGTCGGTGTCAGCCAAGGTGGGAGCGCTGGTGTCGCTGGCGGGGCAGCGCTTCACTTTCCAGATCCCGTCCTCACAGCCCACTGGGAAATCAGGTACTCCTGGGGTTCCTGGGGCTGGAACAGGGATAACCACACAGCCACAGCCTGCTTGGCTGCAAGGGAGAAGCTCATCCAGTCCCAGCCCCTGCCATGGACAGAGACACCTTCCATGCTGGCCTGGAACACTTCACAGCTCCTTGGCCAAGCTGATGGGGAAATTTCTCCCCCTCTCCCTCATTCCAAAAAGTTCCAGTGTTAATTTCCATTCTCAGCACAGCAGTGGCAGCCAGAACATGGCCATCCTGGGCAGCTGCCTCCCACCCTGGCTCCTGTTTCCCTCTCCCCCTTGTGTTCTCACCCCTCCCTGCAACATTTCCCCATCTTCCCTCTTGGGATGAGCCTGGAATAACACAGGGATTGCTCCAAGCTTTCAGTGTTGCCTTTCCATGATTCCCACAGCCACTCCCACGGTGCAGAACGTCCTGATCAACCCATCCCTGATCAGCCCCAAGAACATCCTGATCACCACCAATACGGTCCCGCCCAGCGCCGCCGACCCCAACCCGTGCAACCTCAAGAGGAAGCACGAAGACGATGACGACTACGACGCCTTGTGAGCCCTTCCATGGCATCCAGGGAGCCTTTCCATGGGATTCATGGAACTTTTCCTGTGGGATTCAGGGAGCCCTTCCCATGGGATTCACACAGACTCCAGGGGGGTGGGAATGGGCAGGAAGGCCCCATTTGGGCCTTGGGAGTGTGGAAGTAAAGTGCAGAGTGTTTGTAACCTGGTCTTGGTGTCTTGTGCACCTGGGGGAGGGGGCAGGGGTTTTCCTATGTATTTATTTTCTATTTTTAAATGTATTTTTATATAAATTAATATATAATTTATATCTACACATTATATCTATGTTTTTATATATGTTTAATATATATGTGTTATATATTTATCATATACACACACAAGTAATTGCCTTGTACACTGTAACTCTCTGTGAAGGTCTGCCCAAAATGAACGGGTGACGAATGATTTTTGGGTGCAAAAATAACCAACACAAGGCACAGGGGTTTTGCAGTAACAAATCAACAAGGTGCAATTTTATTGATTATAACCACAGCTAAATATGCGTTTGGTTAAGGGATCCGAGGAAGAGAAGGATAAGACAAGGAAAAAAGGGAGGAAAGGAGGTCAGGGAATGGGGTATAGCTACCAAAACGTGATGTCTTCAGGGTCCCGCCACCGAAACTCGCTGGTACACGTCTTGGGGAGATCTCAAAGGACAGTCGGACCGAACCCCAATATATATACTGTTCTTGGTTGGGGGAAGGGTGGCTGAAATTAGGTTTCCATGGAGGGGAGAAGTCCATTGTTTTCATGGCTGAATGCTCACAGGTAGGTTTTTCCCCCTCACTGAGTTGGGAGGGAGTACAGTCCCAGTCTCTGGAAGGAGGTTGCCGGGGGGGTGCCATGGGGGTGCCATGGGGGTGCCAATAGGGGTTCTTGGTTCCTTGATGAGGGGATTTGCATCTCTGTTGGTCCGTCACGGTGGCTGAAGACAGGCAAGAGGGGTCTTCTCATGGAGCGGGGGGGAGCCACCCCAAGCTCAGTCCAGCCAGGTCGGGAGTTTGGAAAAAAGTCCAGTTCAATTGTCCAGAAAAGGGCAGCATGCCCCCTTCGAGTACAGCATGGTGTGTTCTACAAACATCGCTTGTGAACACACTAAATAAGCAGGAGACTTTCTTTCCCAACCGGCTCAGCAGTTTTAACCTTCGGTAGTCTTTTCTCATGACAATTGTGAGGCAAAAAATGAAGGATTTTCGGATGGACTTCTACACTCTCCCACTCACTTTTTAATATATATACATTTGTCTATACACATAGATATTTATATATTAATGTACATATGTGTGTGCACACATACATAAAATATATAGAATATAGTGTATAGAGAGAATACACAGTAGGTAATTATGCATACACAGAAACACTTCTGCTATGGTTTGGGCCTGGCAAAGCCAGAGCCCCCATGAGTATACCTCCTCCCTGATGTCTGCTGTGAGATGTGACCAGGAATAAGCAAAGCAGGCTCCAACTTAAACATAAAGAGAAGTTTATTAACTAAACTACACACACAATTACTAAACTACACACAAACAAAAAAAACACAAGGAAAATGAAAACTACACAGAAACACTTCCCCCTCCTCCTCCAGATCCCCAGTACAATTCATTTCCCAAAATTATCCACACTTGGTCTGGCACCACCCTTTAGAAAATCAAATCTTCAGCTTATGAAGAGTAGACAGAGTCCTTCCTTGTACCACGGACTTCTTATCACAATTAGCACCGCCCGGAGTCCTGCTATCTCGTGACATCTCCTTTCCATGCCAAGGTGCTCTCACCACCAGGCATGGGATGGGGCAGAGGCCTGCTTTCAGGGTGGAGAATTTTTAAGGATGCCTCGTCTCGTTCCAAGCAGAGCACAGTCTCATCTCTGGGACCTTTTTCCCCCCCATTTCTTCTATACCCCCTGGGGCTGAGGGGTCTCAACACCAAACTCTCCTGGCTCCGAGCCTCCGCTTCCCCCTGCAATGCAGCCTCTGTATCACTAGGAGACAGTCCATGGATCTACAACAAAAGAGTCCAGCAAAATTGCCACTCCATCTTCCCCATTCCTTCAACATCTCTCTTTTTCTTTGCCAGACCCCCTTTCTGGCCTGTTTCTTCCTCCATCTTCCACTCTTATCCCTTTCCTAGGAAAGGTAATGTTCCATGAAGTTCTCATTATCCACAAGGGTTAAAAGCTCTCCCAGGCGGCTGGGCTGCTTGCTGCCTGCACCCCCCCTTCTCCTCTCAGCCATGCTGCCGGCACATGATCAAGTTTCAAGACAACAGTTCAAGCACAGGCTGCATTCTCTCCGTCTCCAAAAAGGGGGGGGGGGGGGGGGGAGGGGAAGAGGGATAAACAGGTCGCTCAATGCTCCCTCCACCCTTCCACCCTTCCGGCCTACAGTAGATGGACCACGTGGCTTTCCCCTCCCCCAGCCCAGCCAGCAACTGGGCCAGGGGAGAGGCCCAACCCTTCATGCCGGAAATCCCAAGAGCCCTCTGAAGGACAAGAGCCCTGCTTTTAACTCCTTGGGTTTGTAGTCTCAAGAGGCGGATACAATACCCCACTGGTCAAACCAGGTGCCCATCTTAAAATCCGACCACCCATTGGTGACTACAGCAAAAACAACATATCCCAGATGTCCCATTTTCGGTCAAACCACGACAACTTCATATATAAATTGTATTTTATGTATTAGGTACACATTCTAAAATAAACAATGACATAATCCTATGCTATATAATGTAAAATACATAATGAAAAATTTATATAATATATATTTTATAATATATATTATTATATAACATACAATATTATATACTATTATATATTATTACATAATATTATGGGGACAATCTTATATTAGGGCCTAAGCCCTCAGAACTTCCAAGTTCATTTAAATCACTTGGAAATATTTTACAGCTCTCTGGGCCTTCATAGACTTGGAAAGCAGGGAGAGTGAGGGGGATTTTGGGAAGGAATTCTTTCCTGTGAGTAGTAAAGCCCCAGCAGAGAATGTCCAGAGAAGCTGGGTCTGTCCCATTTCTGGAAGTGTCCAAGCCAGCTTGGACAGAGCTTGGAGGAGCCTGGGATGGTAGAAGTGGATGATCCTTAAGGCTCCTTCCAGCCCAACCATCCTGAGAGTTCCTAAATTGGTAAAGCCCTCATCCAACAGATAAATAAAGAGGATTGTCAGGTCAGGGAAGCTGCCCAAAACCCACATCCCTGTGCACGTCCCAGGGAAGGGCTGGGTAACCCATGCTGGCAGAAGAGGAAAAATAAATTTAACAAAATTTACATTTATCACCTTCTCTTCCTGCTGAGACTCATAACTTAGGGCTGAGGGCAAGGAAAAGCAGCAGGAAGTTGTTTGGGGTGTCTGGACCGAAAGACCGGAGCAGGTCCCAGTGACTGCAACTCCTAGACTGGTTTCAAAACCAAATTTAAGTGCAAAGAGCCCAGGAGAGGCTGGGGGGTGTTGTGCACAATAATCCCAATACCAAGTCAGGTTTCTTTAGTAACTCCTTTATTGAAATCACAAACCATTTTTAAAATTCCCACATTATGCAAATAGGTCAAATTTCTAAGTTCATTGAATAAACATGGCCCAGAAGCCAAAGGGGCCAGAAAGCCTGAGCAGTTCAGAGCTGCTGGTTTAAGACTTCAGCCAGGACCTTCTCACTCCATGGCTCCCCCAGGTCAGCTGGAAAAGTTCCTTCAGGCTCCAGTGCAGAGACAAAGCTCTCTCATGATTACAGGTGAAACTGCACCCAGCGTTCACAGCTCAGCAGCAGGGAGGGAGCTGGGAACACCCACCTGGAAAATCATCCCCATTCACTCCAGGAATTTCAGAGGACAAATTCTTACCCCCCCACCGGGCCCCAACACACAAATATTTACAGAGACATAACAAAGAAAGAAGCAGTTTGGCTCCCTTGCTGAGGGCAGGAGCTGCTACTCCAGCAGAGAATCCAACTCCCTCAAAAGTCACCAGGACCTAAAGGGATGGGAAAAGCTCCAGGACAGGTAAACTACTCCTTGAGGGGGGTGCAGCCTGAGAAGAACCTGATTGTTTCTGCTCAGCATCCTCTCCGTCTTCCTCCCAAAGGGGTTCTGGTTCTACCGAGATTCCTCATCCCTCCTGAGCAGGGAGGCAACAGTGCTGGGAATCTTCAGGAGCACCTCCTGCTCTGTGATGTCCTACAGAACCTGGGGGAAAGCAAGGGACAATCTTTGGAGTTTGTCACAGCTGGAGTGAACCACCAGAGGCAGCAGGACACCAAATGCCAGGCCAACCTCAAGAGTTGCTTTTTTTACTCAAGTCAGGAAAAAGACAAATTTTTTACAAAATATCAAGATGCAGCAGGAAGAGAGCAGTTGCAATAGTAGGCTCCCATATAAGGGAATTTGTTTAGCTGAGGTGAAATGAGATGTGCCAGGTCAGAGAGGTCACTTTGAAGATGGACAGACAGGATTTTATCCTGCAAACTCCTCACTTCCCCTCTCTCCTTGCTGAAGGTGCTGCAGGAAAACGTGGCAAACTCGTGGCATCATTTCAGTGTGGGAACTGAGGAATTCAGCACACTCTCAGCTTCCACACGAGCTGCCTGGAGCTGTGCAGTTTTCCAGCAGCAGCTTCTCCTCTGGGGTGATCTCCCTCCAAGACCCCTCACTCAGCAGCTGTGCTCTCCCCTGGGAATACCTTGGTGGTCGGAGTGATCGACACAGGCTGGAAGAAGCTCTCTTCTGCTTTCACCTCCATGGGGTCTTCCAGCTTCAAGGACCCCTCCGAGTCCCTTTTGTGCCCCTCACATGTTGTAGTTTCCTGAGGGACAGCAGAGGGTGAAACTCTTGCAGAGCATCCATCCCTTCCCTTCCCACCACAGCCCCCTGCTCTCCAGCTGGTAAGTTTTCCATAGTACAGGATGCTGCAGCTCAGACTAGGCCTCCATAAAATAGGCAACAATTAGAGCACTATGGGATGTCCCTGCTCCACATCTTGGAGATCCAAGAGCAAAATTCCCACTTGGAACAGCTGGAACATCAGCTTCTCATGGACCTTCCTGCTGCTACAACCCCCTCCCCCACAACATCCCTTCCATTCTTAAAAAGAAATCTGGGAACGAGTCAGGGTTTTGTGTTGTCTGAAGCCATAGACAAAACTTTAATTTACTTAGTCCAAAAGGAAAAATGGAACTTTTTATCCTCAGATTTGTGGATGAGAAGTGGGAACACAAAAATCTTTGCTGTGAATCTCCAAAATTCTGTCCTGAAAGGCAGAGTCTGGTCCTGCAGTGGAAAATTTTCCTCAGTTACCAGAGAGGCACTAATTAGTGACATTCACAGAGTTTCAGCAAAGTGCACCTGCTCTGCCTGGACAAACAGGGAATTATCCCTATCTCCAGCTTTGCTCCTGCCCAAATGCAGGCCCTGCAGCCCCTGTGCCCCCCAGAGCCAGCAGCACTCACCAGGCCCTGCTCCCTGTTCCTGCACATGGCCGTGGAGCAGCTGCAGCCATCAGTGCATCTCAACTTCTGCCTCCTGCAGCCACAGTGTCTGTTCCGACAGTGGCCCTTGCACGAGCACTGTGAGGGAGGGAAGGGGAATCCAATGGCCAGGATGCTCCTGGAAGGCTCCAGGTCCTGCCAGCTGTGGCATCTCAAGGACGGGGACACCCCCAAGCTGCCACTTGTTGCATTTCGCTGCCATTTCACTGCATTTTGCTACATCCCAGAATAACTGTCCTCCTAATATCCAGAATAAAATCCATCCACCTACAGATCCATCTTCAAGAGCTACAGGATAAGTACCTTCAGCTACTCAGTGCCTGACTGGAGGTTATGCCAAAGGATCCCAGTTTTTGTGCCACACTTCCATAAAAAGAGGGAGTCCCCACCCCGAAAGCCTCAGGAATTTTTTGAGCCACAGGCTGAAGCTCCAGACTGACATAGACAGATGGAAGCTGAGGCTCTGTCACAACTGCAAGCTGCAGGTTCCCAAAGGAAACAGGGATCCACAACAGGCCATCCTTTTTTTTGTTTGCTTTTCCCCCTAAAATTGGCTGCTGTTGGGGCTGTTCCTAAAGCAGTGGCCAGCTCAGACACAGGCAGCAGGACAGAACATGGGAGAAGGTGACTTGGACAGGGAAAACCTGTCCAGGAAAGTCTTGCTGACTGCAGACAACATTTGCTGTGTCTGTGGCAATGTCCCAAATATCCCCAGGCACCCAAAAACCCATTCCTGCCACTTTGAGAACAGTGGAGATACCACACCTCACAGCTCCATCCCACCCCCTGCACACAGCAAGTGCTTCCCTAGCAGACACTGGATCAAGGGCAGCTGGATCTTACCCCCATGAGGTTTCTCCTGGTTCCTCTGCCTGCTTTTCCAGGAAGCCAGTCAGAACCCTCCAGCTCCCCCGGGTCAGAGAGCAGCTCCTCCACATCCACCTCAGGGCTGGGTGCTTGGGGCTTGGCCGTCATCTGCCAGTGGCACTTGGGCTGCAACACAGGAGCACCAGAGGTTAGGCCACCAAAATCAGCTCTATTTCATTAATAATATTAATAATTGTTATATTTTGATAGGGTTTTATTAGGGTTTTCAGAGTTCCTCACGGCCAAGAAGGTTGTGGGGTGAGGGAGGGAACAAACAATCTAATTATCAGGATTGAAAATTCAATCAATTTAAAGTATTGATGACAAATCCTTGAAAGTCTGAGTTGTTGACACATCACATGACAAAAAACAAGTGTCACACCCCTGTCCAAAGAGTTTTAAATCATTTCTTCTTCACAGCACTAAGATTTGGCTCCATGCAAAGCAGCAAAGTTGGCTGTGAAACACATGCCTTGCTCCATAATTTAAAGACTGGGAACGCTACAGAAAAACAATCTGGATTGTGAAGGAGGATATAGAGTCAGAACTACAATGAGGAAACAGGGTTGGGGGTTTGTTTGCTTTTTTTTTTTTTAACCAAAAAACTAATGTAAAGTATTTGAGTCTTCTGGAAAGGACTGAAGGGGCCACTTCAATCAAGTGCCTGGTAAAAGCAGCTTAGGAGACAGAAAACCACGTTATCAATAGCCAAGATGAACTCTGGCAAGAATTCAGGTGCAACACAAACTGTGCAGCCTCTTACTTTGGGTGGAACATAATCAGGAGACTCTGGAGACTCAGGTGGCCTTTGCTGGATGTGCTGGAGCTTCTGGCCTCTGGCAACTTGGAGGAGCAGCAGTTTCTGTCAAAAGTGACAAGAATTAGCTCTGCAAAATCATCAAACTCAGTTGCCATGAGGCTCTTGTGTCTGTACAAGGCTCTACCTGTTTCAGAGTGTCATTTTCGCGGAGGAGTTCCTGGTGCTTCTCACAGATCTCCCTCATTTTTTCCAGCTCTTCCTCCTTGTTTGCAGGACAAGAGGAAATTTGTTTCATTAGAGCTAAATAAGAGAAAACCCTCCAGGGTTATTCCAGCCTGCACAGCAACCACTCCATGCAGGCTTCTGCAAAGGGAATACACAATTCTTCTCCTAATTCCAGGAATCCCAAAGGAGCCCAGCCTCCCCCAGCCTCTGCACCTGGAACCGCAGTCGCTCCTGCAGTTGTTTCTCTTGTTCGTTCAGGGACTCTTCCAATCTCTTCTCTGCTGCTTCTTTCTGCTGGAATTGTCTGAGCAGGTACAGAACCTAAAAGCAAGTTGGAATAAACAGGGGTGAATTCCTGAAAGGAGCACTTAGCAGGGAAATTTCCTGCCACTTCCAGCACAATTCCACCCTGATCTATTTGAAAAGTGATCTTCTGCTCAGATGTAACCTCCTCATTTAGAACAGGAGGAAAGTTACTGAATAAACCAATTTGCACAGGATAAATACAGAGATTTCTTCGGCTTTGAATGAACCATCTACAAAAATCTAACAAAATTTGAGCTGATATTCAGCACCAGCTTCATTTCAGCACATCCCCCTTTGCCTTTCTCTCTGAGCAGACCTGGAGATCAGACTCAAAGGTTTCCATGAACTGTAATTCACCTTATGCTGGTGTTGTTGTTCCTGCACCAAAATCTGATTTTGGAACTCTGTCTCCATCTCTGCTTTGTGGTTTCTCACTTCCATCAGCATCCTCTGCACATGAGAGAAGCTGGCCTGGCTCTGCTGCAGGCCATTCTGCAGTTTGCTCAGCCGCACTTTGGAGGAGACCAGCTGGAAAACAAGAGCAAGGCATGGCTTGGGACAGGGATTCCCCGCTGGGACAGGTGCTGCAGTGTGGAGAAGCATCCCTGTAACTTCCAGCCACCCCAGGAACTGGACCAGCCCTCAGCACCAAGGAAACCAGGAGAGATTCAAAGGCAGACACTTTGAAAGTGTAAACCAGGGAGCTGAGGGTCTTGTTCACAGTTCTGAATTCACCTCCCTTCCTGCAGCACTTGGAGTATTTTCCTTTCTCCCTTCTCCTTTGATTTCCAAGCACCAGGGAGCAACAGGTAATTCTGTCCTTCAATTACTCTTTCTCTGATCCCACAATACTCCAATTTTTCTTTTTCCCATCTCAACACCAATTCCACTGCTTCCCTGCTTGCTCAGGAAGTATTTTAGATGCTTTTTCTTCTCTTCCACTTTTCTTCTGTCCATTTTTCACTTGCCTTTCCCTTTCCTACGCAAGCATTTAGCTGCCATCTCCAGACCCTCATCTATTCCACTCCCCTCTTCTCTGCTTTTCAGATTTCACTCCCCAGTATAGATGACTTTAATAAACCTTATCCACTACGAGAAGGCTCTACTCAAATTCCTTTGGTCACTTCCTGTTATTTGTGGCTAAGCAGACTTACAGCCTTTGTTTCAGGGAAAAAAAAAGGAAAATGCAGGGTTTACCTCTCTCAGGAGATACTTCAGGGCACATTTGGCCTCCAGGGTGGTGGCAATGCTGTCCCAGCACTGCTTGGCCCGATCTCCATTGTCTGCATCCAGGAGTTTCTGCTGCAGATCTGCTATCTGGGCACTCCTGGGGAAGAATCCATGGATTTGGGTTTACAACAGAGGAGAAATACATGGCTGGTTTCTGGGCTAGTGTTACTGTTCCGAGAATATTAAGTAAAATAGCATAAACTGAGATTTTTGCTGCTCAGTAGAGCAACTGGAGCCTGCATTGCTTCCCTGCTGAGTTCTGCCTCCACTCCACATTCCCAAATAAAAGTGGAGGCTTTTCCCTCAGAGGCGCTCACTAACAGCTCAAAACACCCAGTCTAGATGCCTGATATTTTCCCCACATTTTGGAAAAATTCCAGTCAGGAAAACCCACTGAAAAGGGTTTGGGGGTTTCACCCCCTGAAAAGCCATTTTCAACTTGTTTGGTCAGTTTGCCAATAGATACTTGGCCAATACCAAAAACCATCCTCATCCCCCATCTTTTACAGTTTGCTATAAATCCCTCTGATGGATGGGTTGTTGTGACCAAATTTCTTCCTGAAGCATCCTTTGGACCCCAAGAATAGGAAATTCTTGGTTCTGTAAAAATAGATTTTTGTATCAATTTTGGCATTATTGGGCTTGAACAAAACAAAGACAAAACTTCAGATGTCACCCTGTGTATAAAGATGCAGATTCTTGGCTCTGTTTTTAGCTACCTCAGCTCTGTTTTTAGTTACAATTTTCCATGGGGAATGTTTTTTATCGGTGGAGACAGAGGTTGGCCACCCATTCCACCAAACACCAAAGGTGCTCCATGTAGCATTGGAAGGCTTTCCTTGCTGACAGCCAGTGTAAATATAATTAAAGACCACAGATGCAGAGGAAAAAGGTTTGTCCATCAGTATGACTCAGATTGTAAAGATGATTTTGAATCTTGGAGCTTTGGAAAAAGATTTTCAGCATCTGTATTTTCACCCCAATCTGCTTTTGCAGTGGCTCTAAAACAATTAGATGGGTTAGGGTGCTGGTAAAATAAGCACACCAAAGCTATTTCTCTTGTACTGAGTGAAAAGGCTTTCCCTCATCATTGCAGTGTCAGTCTGTGTGGATGAGCACTGCGGCAGTGCCTTACCTGAGCTCCATCTCTGTTTGCAGGCACTCAATCTGCTTGGAGACAGAGAGATCCATGTCCAGAGCCTGCAGGTCAGCCAGGCAGTACATGTGCCTCTGGAAGCACAGCACACAGGGATGCAGGGCAGCAACAGGGGAGGAAATCACACTTTTACAGATATTCCAGCCAGGAAAGCCTCCAGGCATCTCCCCACAGCTTCTGTTCCATTGTTCTTCCCCAAAAGCCTGTGCTAAGTGGAGTTAGCTATTCACATCCCTCAGAATCCTTGAGGTTGGAAAAGCTTTCCCAGAGCGTTGAGTCCAACCATTCACCCAACACTGATGGGTCACCCATGTCCCCAGGTGCCACATCCAGATGGTTTTTGGACATTTGCAGGGATGGTGATTCCACCACTTCCCTGGGCAGCCTGTCCCAAAGCCTGACTGCGTTTTCAGGGAAAAAAATTCCCAAATTCCATTAAGTAACAAGTTCCTTCAGCACCTCTTGTCCCTGACATTGAGAGGATAAAAATATTAACTCTTTCTGCCAGAAAGGATGGGATCCATCCCCACCTTCTGAGGGAACATGTTGGTCAAGTAGCAGAGAGAAGACTGAATCCAGTATTGCTGAACAGCCAGAGGAGTGGGATGGGAAAAGGGGAATTTCCACCTTACCCGCAGGTTTGGACGGGGGTTTTCTCCAGCATCTTTCTTCTCTTCCCGCTGAAGGAGCTCTTTGGCCAGCATTTTCCTGTCCTCCAGCAGGTCTGCCAGGTGTCTTCGAGCTTCCTCAGTGCTGACAAGAACTTCAACTACACTTGCAAGCCAGCTCTAGAAAAATAACCCCCAAAACCCAGTGGTTGAGCTCAACTTCAGGACTGAATCCTTCTGAATAATCCCATTGGAATTTCCTGGTCCTCCTGCTGTGCTCCAGCCACCAAGGCCAGCAGCACCCACCCCAAATCCCAGTTTGCCCAGTGTAGGGATGCAAAACCACTGTTACCCACTTCGACTTGTGCAGCAATTCCTTCTGTGCCCTGATTTTGGCTCTGTTTCCATTTATCTGCCACCTCCTTCTGCCTTTGCAGGGCATTCTTCAAACGTTCGTTGGCAGCTGCTGCCTGGAAAAGATTCCACAAGGAGCTGAACAGGGACTGCAAATCATCTGCTACAGCTGGAAACACCAGGAATTTCCAGCCCAGGGCAACCACTGGGACAGTGACAGCACAAGGTTAATAAATCTCAAGTTATTATGGTTTAACTCAAGGATTCCTGCCTTTATTTCCTTTGCTGCCATTCCTCCTTTAAAAGAAAAGCTCCTTCTATGCCTGAAGGTAGAAGAAAACTCCCAAAATGAGAGGTTGAAGATTAATTTCTTTTACAAAGCCATCCTGAAATGATTCTGAACTGCAACCTTGTAGATCCACCATTCAAACTCATTCCCCACTTCCTACCCTGGGCATCTGCATTGCCACAGGAGCCTGGCCCCCAAAGCCACCTGGCCCCTTAAGGAGCAAATTTAACTGGGATCCCTCAAAAGCAGAAATGGGGATTTGTCTACAGAGAGAATTTATTTTTTCCCAGCCTCTAAACTTCCTTTCACAGATTTCTGTATCCTGTTCCTTCCTCCAGCCCCACTTGGCACACTTTAGGGATTGGTTGGGATTTCCAGGAGATGTTGGCTCCTCACCTCCTCTGTTTTGCGCCAGGGGTCATTGGTCTGCTTCTGGAAACCCCTCCCCAGCTTGAGGAGCTCATATTGTCTCTTACGGTTCTGCAAGGAGAAACAGCTGCAAGAGTCACATTTTTCATGAAAAAGGAAAGGTTGTAGCCCCAGAGTTCCAGCCTGAGCACCCCAAGGCAGTGAGGGGCAGGAATTGCTGTGGCACTCCAGGTGTTTGCTAGCCACTGCACTCAGCAGCTGAATTTTATTGACCTGCAGAGCCAACATTCCTTCAGAAGTTTAAAAACCTCCCATGCTGAGGCCAAACCCTATAACTGTAAATCCGTAAAATATTGACTAATTTTGCTTTCTGCTTTAGAGCAGAGTCACAGCTGTGGCAAGAGCTTGAAGATCTCCAGCCACAAACAAGTCCAAATGGTTAAAATGGCAGCCACATCAGTCAAGCTTCTTTTCAAAGCATTCCCAGCTCTTCTAAGACACTTCCCAGTTAAAGGTACCTTTCAGCAGCTGTTTGGAGGGAGGAATCGTGTGAGAGGTTTGTTTGCTCACCTTTTCCTTGTCCTTCTGCTGCTTCCACTGCCTGAATTTCTCAGTGTATTCTTTCATCTCATGCATCAGCTGCACCCTTTGCTGCTTCATTTCCTGAAAGACACCAGTGGCTGGAAGAATTATCCAGGATTTACATCCTAAAGAGCTTCTACCTCCATTTCCCCCTGTGCCTGCCAGGTGTGGGGAGTGGAAGATGGGAAATCTTGCTGTGCTCAAACACTCAGGACACTCTCAAAATGCTAAAATACAGGGATTTTTTTTGGCATAAGAGGAAGACCAACACAGGCACAATTTAGGGAAATCAAAGAGGAATCAAATTATTTGACTGAGGCAATAAATTAGAAATGCCAGAAGATACTTTGGACTTATTTTCCTACCAAATCTCACCAGTCACATGCCTATTGTGGTCATGTAACCATAAGAATCTTGCCAAAAACCACTATTTTCAGTCTGAATAAACAGAAAGTGGATTCCTGAATTGGACTCCTGTCAGGGATTTCTGGGATTCCTGCCTGGGAGCTCCTTTGCCCACACTGGCTCAAGTCAGAGGTGCCTGTTGGTTACCCTAATCTCCTGGTTCAGTTTGGACAACGTGTGCTCTGTGGATTCCTTCAGCTTCAAGAGCTTGGATTGCTCATTCAGCTTCTTCTTGAGCTCAGTAATTTCTGCTTCCAGCTCCTGGAGCCTTTTCCGGCATTGCTTCCTCAGCCTGGAGAGGAACAGCAACAAATCCAAATGTCACCTCTGCCACCTCTGCTGCTGCTGAAAGCCCACAGAAGGCTTCTCTGTAGCTCCTGGCCCATTAAAGGAACACTTTTACATCAAAAAAGAGTTTTTGCAGATCATGGAAATGAAAGACATTGAATTTTCAGACACACTGACAACACCCAAGGCTGCAGGCAGAGCCCTCTTACTTGGCCTGGCTGATGTCCTTCTTTGCTATTTGCAGAGCAAGAACCAGCTCCTCCTTTTCCTCCTGCAAGTTGCTGACCTCCAATTCTAGATCCCTGATATTGGTCTAGAAAGGACAAGAAGAATAAATCTCCAAATAAAAACCTTGGAAAGACATCGTGAGACAAAGCTTTAAGACTGAGAAACCTTGAAAAACCCTGTTCCTTCACAGCAGGCTGCTAAACCACCTCATCTCAGAGCAGTGTGAGGGTCACAGAGGCTGGCCCAGCACACTCTGGAGCTTTGGTGGGCACAGAGTCACTGGGGCAACATCCTGACTGAATCATTTCAGATATGGGAGACCCCAGCACAGCAGGGAACACTGCCTAAGGGAGCAGGGACCCAGCTTATGGAATAAACCCAAATCAGAACAGGCTCCTGAGGACAGACCTCCTCCCTTCCCTCCCCATTGGGGAAAGCAAACTGACCAAGGAGGATTTCAGCTTTACCTGGTACTGGGACTGAATGGGTCCAAGCTGAGTATCATTTTGAGACATTTTTTTGGCCATAGCCTCTTTCACAGTCAGGGCTTTGTGGAGCTCCAGCAGCTCCCTGGAGAGCTGTCCCTGGCGCAGGGCATGTTGGGTGCTGAAGACAGAGGCTCTCTTGGATTCCTGGCCCACTTCTGCTCTCTGCAGGAGACACAGCCATGAGGAGAGGCCAGTCCAGAGCTTCTGAATTACATTACTTCCACAGAGCACTTGAGATTCATTTTTATGTAAAAAAATCAATGAGAACAGGTTCTTGAGCATGAACATATTGAGGTTGAAACAGCACAGACAAGGGTGATGATTTATCAAGCATTTGAGTTAGAAAATGAGTAGGAGGGAGCAGATAAAAGTGATGAGGAGATAAAACCATGCCTCAGTGAGGTGTGCACTGCTGAGCCCCTCACTTACACCTGGAGAATCCTGTTCAGAGTTTGGCAGTTCTGCAGCAGCTTCTGTGGAGGCAGCGCTTTCACTCTGGTGGACAGAGAGAAGAAAATTTGGATGAAAAGGGAAATACGAAATAAAATGAAGGAAATAACAGTCTGTTGGCACATTATGGCAAAGCACAATGTGATTCCCCTCTCGCCAGAACCTCTCTGGAAAGAGGAGACCATCATCCTCCTCTCCTCCTCAAGGAATGTGGGGAAACTCCTCCATGTCTAGTTGGAAAAAACATTCCTTGAAATCTTCCCTGAACTCCAGCACTGGAGAGAACAGGAAGAGGAGGAGGAGAAGAGAACAGAGGAATGTCCTGTGAAGGAGAACTGAAATTCCTTCATTAGAAAAAAGCCTGGAAGCTTCTATTTAACAATTTCAGAGCCCTGCAATTATATTGTCCATAAAAATCACAAAGGTTTGAACACTCCATCCAATTTAGGGACTGTAAATCCATGCCAAGCTCCTGTGCCAGGTTTTTCCATGTAGACTCCTCCTTCCCTTCCCTTCAGGAGCAGCACAAGTGGCCTTTCTGCAGCAGTACAGCACACCAGGACATTTTTGAAGTGGATCTCAAGAGTCATTTCACATTTTAATTGCTGGGCTCCTTGAGGGAAGATGTTGGAGTGGAATCCCAGATTTCCTGGGATTGTTGTCACAACTCCCTGGGTTCAGCCTTACCTGCAGCTCAGCCAGCACCTGCTGCAGGTTCCTGATCACCTCCACCTTTTCCTTTAACTTCTCATCTTCCACAGTGTCCACCAGCTTCTGCAGATCCAACTTGCACCTGGAAACATGGGAACAAGTCCATGCTGAGTTTGTGCCAGGGAAGAACAACCTTCCCCACTCAACCTCTGAATTAATTCTGGATGAACAAACTCCAGCTGATTTGATCCAGTTTATCCCACTGGAAACACTGAATTCCCAAACACATTATCCCAGGACAAGGGTGTGGGGACACTTACACAGCATGGTGCTGGAGCCGCTCTAGTTTTGCATTCATCTTCTCATTTTCTTGCTCTGTCTAGAGAAATCAGAATTGTAGAAGATAAGAAGCCATAAATCAGCTGATTAATTTGCAGTAAGAGATTAGCAGTGTGAAAATCAATGCACTGAAAGATCTTTCCTGGTCAAGGCCAGGATTGGATTTCACAGCATTTTTTCACGGATAGACACTACAGGCAATAAGAAAAAAGCAGGGTGGGGAAGGGAGAGCACAAGTGTGCAAGTGCTATTTAAAATATTAAAACAAAATATTTAAAGTATTAAAAGAGCTGAAAGATTCAGCTGAAGATTTTTCCAAAAGGAAACTAAAGACCAACAGATTCAGGCAGCTTTTTCATTCTGACTGGTTTGGAATCAACATGAAAGGAACACTTAAGAGAGATTCTCACTATGTCATAAATACTGGAGCTGCTGTTGATTCATTCCCAGCAATTTAGAGCTCTCCTGGGATAAGGAACTTACCAGGATGATCCTCTCCAGCATCTGTGCTGTTTGCCCAGCAGCCTCACTCAGCCCCTGGCTCAGCTTCTGCATCTCCTCCTGCAGGAATTGGTTCTTCTCCATCAGGGATTGGCAGCTCTCTGAGGGGGCCAAACCACTGCAACAGCAAGGAGCAGTTGGGTGTGTTTGGGCTTTGGGACATCACTGAACTCACCTCAAAAATTATTATTATTGCTTAAATAATTTAAAAGAAATAGCCCAGAATGGTTTGGGAGGAAAGGATCTTAAAGCTCATCCAGCTCCACCCTGCCATGGGCAGGAACACCTTCCATAGATCAGGCTGCTAAAGGGTCAGTCCAAGCCTTGGACACCTCCACAATGCAGGAAAAACCTCCAAAGAGAGGTTGTGAACTCCATGTCCTTGGTTTTGGAACATTGTCATGTGGAGAAATAGCTGCATGACAAGGACCCAGCTAATCTGAGTCCCTGCAGCTGCAAAACACTGTGGCCTTGAGCATAGCTGTGGTACGATAACAAGGTTGAGAGAGACATGAGAAAAAGGAGATATAAGTTCTAAGGAATGAGGAAGAGCTGATATCTATAGTATAACAATAGACTGCTTGGCTTACAGAATATGTATGAGCTTATTACTTGTTGTGCATGAATGTCTGATGCTCTTCTCAATAAATGAAGCTTGCTAATCACTCATATTGAGCGTCCAATCTTCCCTCACCACGACATTTCCAGAACACAACACCTGCACAGTCCAACTCTGTCTCAGATTTTGTGCTTTTAAGGATAATGGAGGTGGAACTGCCACACATTTAGGGGTAGAGGGGTGAGGAGAACAGGGATGGATGGGTCTCAGAGACAGGAATTTATTCAGGAGGTGTTTCCTGCTTCCTCTTTTACTTCCTGCAACAGATTTTTGCAATCATGAGGTGTTTGCTACAAAACTAAATATCCCATGGAATTCCAGTAAGGATGACAAAAAGAGGGGAGAAAAAGCAACCATTTTGTTTCCCCCTCACTCCACAGCACTGTCTGGAGCTAAGAGATCCAGAGACTTCTCTGGAATGTGATAAATACACATCCAGAGAATGCTAATTAACAAATCTTACTTGAGAGCCACAGGCAGGGTCCCTCCATGGGCCTGGAGCAGCAACATCTGGAGCTGCTGGAGCTGCAAAGACAAATAGTGATTGCTTGTAAATGTAACAGCTCCATGGACCCTTGGTCTTCCTGACTCCCCTGCTCCATAATTCCCCTTTTACCACTGCCTGGGGAAAGGAGGGTGTTGTTACTGTACTTCAAATTATTTATTCCTCTAATATATTCCTCAAAAAGTTCTTCACTTCCCTCTGGGATCACCCCAGGGAAAGCTCTTCCCTTCCCCTCGTGCTGGGCACAGGCAGGAGATGTCAGGAGGGCACCAAACCATCACTGTATTTTTGATTGTGCCTGTAGCTCACCAGGCAAAATTTAAATTACAGCAGCACCATCACTTTTCTCTGGCTGCAGAAACACTCCAAAAAAATCCACACATCCCCTTCCCACCACCTCCAGAGATAGAGCAATGCACAAGAGGGATGTTTTGCATTTCTTATGAGGTTTTGTGCCTTCCTCTGGGGTTTGCTGAGGGTTCCCCCAATACCTGCTGCTTCAGCTGGTGCAGCTCAGCTGCCTGGGGGTCCATGTTGACAGTGGGTTTGTTTTTGATCTTCCTGGCCCTGTCAGCATAATGCAGAGTGTTCAGGGTCTCCTCCAGGTTGGAATCTGCTGGGCTCACACAGGCAATCATCAGCATGTGGCTGTTCCCACCCAGGGAATCTAGGAAGGAGAAGAAACAATGTCAAAGCTGTCAGAGCAACAATGACAGTGAAATACCATGAGTGCATCCCCAAAATGCAGATTAAACAGCTGGATTTTGGTGCCACTCGTTACTTTCTCCTCTGCACACTCAGTTCTGTTTCAAAGTGGGTTTTTAAAAGGCAAAGTCAGGGTTTGAAACCAAAGGTTTCACCCCAGAAGCCCCAGTTGTTGCCCTAACAAATAATTTCTTTATGCCATTTCTGGCCTGGTTCTTTCAGGTTTGCCCCTCCCTAATAACAAGACCTCCATGAAGATCCAGAATTTTCTCCAATTTAAGGAATTATTGGCTAAGAACAGATCACAAAGCTGCACGGAACTTCATCCTTTGGTTTTATACAAATTGGTTCTTAAAGCTACTGATCAGAAAAAAAAAAGGGGGCCTCACATCTAGCCTAATCCAGGTTTTAATTAGGTACTTTCAGACATGGAAAATACTGAAGAGCTTTTGCAGCAAATGATGTAATTACCATAAAAATCCCAGTAATTTCATTACTGAAGCTTTGCCCAAATTAAAGGGTAACTTAAATAAAATGCATTGAAAGACAAATCCCAGCTACTGAAAAATAAAGACCACATATTCAGACTAAGAAAACAAATCCCAGGGAAGGCACAGACAGCTGGAGCTTCATTCTGGCTGTGACATCACCCAGGGAGTTGCTATAATTAAGGTACAATTATAGATCTCTGCTCCCAGACTTCTCCTCTTCCTTCTCCTCACTAAAAATAAGCCCTGATTTTGTCTGGTTTCCTCCTGTCACACAAAGTGCAGGAGACCAGGACTTGTTCTAAGCTCATCTCACTGCATTTACAACCTAAAATAAGAGTACAGGAAAGGCCTGGCTTCAGTGAGGAATTTAACAAACAAATCCCTTTGCAGCAGCAGCTCTGAGCTGGGGGATTTCTCCTGCTTTGTTATTTAAAAAGCACCTGTAAATTCAGGCTTTGTCATCATCTTCTCTCACCTTGCAGTAGCCTGGTCAGCTTGGAGTCTTTGTAGGGGACAAACCCTCCCTTTTTATTCTCATCTCCCAGAGCATTGATGACATTCCCCAGGCACAGGAGGCCTCTGTTGATGTTGATTCCTGCAGACAAAGCTCACAGTGAGCACAGCCACCTCAACAGCTCCAAATTCCTCATTTCCTGCCCTTATTAAAAATTTAACAAGGTTAAAAAAACAGATTAAAGGGTTAAAGAAGTGCTTTGCTCTTTTATTAAGTCCCAAGTAAGAAGAAACCCAAACTCCACTAGTCCCAGCCCAGAGACCTTCTTTGAGTCTGTCTCCCTCAGCCTCAGTCTTCTTTTGTGTCTCAGAGCCAGCAAGATCCACCAGGTGCAGCTTGCAGTGAAAACTACAATTCCTAGGTCAGAAAGAAACTGTTTTACTCTTCCAGGTGGAGAAAGAGCAGCCCAGGAGCTGAAAATTCAGAGAGCCAAAACCTGAACTGCCTTGAGAAGCACACCTCAGGACCAGGATGAGGAAATTTTGGCAAAGTAACTCTCATCAGCTGCACAGTGACACTCACTTGTCATTTTTCATCCTCTGATCAATACAGATGGTGAAGACGGCATGGGATCTGGATGACTGGGAATTCATGGCCGTGGATCCCACAGTTCTGGAGTTGTTCCTCTGCTCCAGGCAGGACGCAGTCTCTTGGGCACAGGTGACATTCCTTTCTGTCAACCCCACAATCTGTAGCCAGGAAGGAAACATTGTTTATCCTCTGCTTCCTCTCCATCCCACCTGGGATCAGAAAAATCTTCCTCCCCCTCAGGCTGTTGTGACCGTGGTCACAGGGGTTCCCAGGATGAGAGAGAGAGAGACAAGAATGTTGACTCCATGATTTTATGATATATATATTACATTATAACTATACTAAAAAGAAATAGAAAAGAAAAGGTTCCTCAGAAGGCTAAGCTAAGAATAGAACAGAAAGAAAACAATTATAACAAAGGCAGCTGGCTCTGGCAGAGAGCGATAGCCAGCTCCGCCGTGACTGGTCAGCAAATCCAAACATCCATAGGAGACCAATCATGTATCCACCTGTTACCTTCCACAGCAGCAGATAAACATTGTTTACATTTGTTTCTGAGGCTACAGCTTCTCATAAGGGAGAAAACTCCCAAGAAAAGATTTTTTTCACAAAAAGATGTGTGCGACAGGCTGTGCCAGCCCATTCCCACGGGGCTGGAGTGGAAACTCCCAGGAAAAACTGGTTGTAAATTTCACTTTAGGAACACGGAATCACATCCTGATGCTGTTCCTAAAGACCCCCCAGGTTTCTCTGCCTGCTCCAGAACCAGCTGGGCTCTGCAATGGAGCTAGAGTTCCTCAGGGCTCCAGGGACAAATCCATGGATATCCTGGGCAAAGCTGGGAGCTGAGAGCTGTGCCAGTCACAGGAAGGGGCTGATGGGGAAGGCATTTGTGTGAATAAAGTACTGCAGAGGCAGCTCCCAGGGACACAAACCAGAGAGAGGATGAGCAGCAGGGACTGGATGTGCTCCTTGGCAAGCTGTGCTTTCCCTGAGCATCCCACCCCCTGGATCTCTGTGTGCTGCTCCCAACACATGGATGAGCCTCATCCCACTGCTTTGGGGATGGCAGAAACTCCCACGTGAACCCGTCCTTCAGCCCCCAGCCCTGCAGACCTTGATGCCTTCCTTGGGATCCTCCCAGATATTGATGGGGGAGTGCTCTCGGGAGGGGCACAGCAGGTCCAGGATGTCCTTGTTGTAAATGTGGAGGCAGCAGAGGAGCAGCTTAGAGTTACCAGCCAAAGAAAGGAGCAGTCATGCTGAAATTAAGGCTAATTTAGCATCACATTTTACGCATTTCACCTTCAGGGAAAGACACCTTGGACTACAAAGGACTAACAAAACCTCCTGGGCTATTAGGGGTTGATTTAATCAGTATCTGTTACCTGAAGGAGGTGATCTCAAAGCTCCCTTTATTCCTAACTTGATAAAAACCAAACTTTTACCTCCAAATAAGAAACTTTGAGGATGAAGTCCCAATTGTGCCTTTGCTGTTTCTCCTCAAAGAGCAGCCTGATGACCCTGGGGATGATCCCCACACCGGGCTCATACTCCTGGTTGGCAGTGTAGGTGTCTCCCATGGAATAGGTTTTCCCTGACCCCATCTGTCCATAGGCCAAGACACTGGCATTGTAGCCTGAGGGGACAAAAGACACCCGGGTCAGTCACGTGAAGACTGAAAGCTGCATTTCTGGAAACCACCCTTGCAGAAAATCATCAGCTTACACCTGCTTTAAGCATACAACACAGTCAGGAACATTGAAGCAAAAAAAGGGCAACAAAAACGTCATAAAGCACAGACAAAATTATTATTTCAGCTCTTTTTTAAGACTGGATGTTTTAATAGAGCTAAACAGAAACACAGCACAAATTCCCATCCCAGCTCCACTGCAGCATCCTGGAACAGAATATTTATCAATTCATTGTGTTATTCTTAAGGAGGGAGAGGGACTTTTTATAATGGTTTGGAGTCACAGGACAAGGGGAATGGCTTCCCACTGCCAGAGGAATATTGGGAAGGAATTCTTCCCTGTGAGGTGGGGGGGGCCAGAGCAGCTGTGGCTGCCCCTGGATCCCTGGCAGTGTCCAGGGCCAGGCTGGACAGGGCTTGGAGCAGCCTGGGACAGTGGAAGACAGTGGAAGATGTCCCTGCCCATGGCACTGGAGGGGCTTTAAGGTCCCTTCCGACCCAAACTCCGCTGGCATTCCATGAAAACTGCCTCAGAACACACACCCCTCTCGTTCTGCGGAGAGGAACGGGCTCCAAATGGCCAAAACCCGGGACAAACCTTTGAAGATGCCACGGACCAGAGGCGACACCGCGGTGTTGAAAACCTCCTCCTGCTCCACGGACGGGCCGAACACGTAGTCGTAGGTGAAGACTTTGTCATTGCCCATCACGACCTGCGGGGGAGAGGGACGGGACAGCGCTGGAAGCGGCACTGGTAACTGCAGGATCCCCGGGATCGCCCCGCGGCTCACCTGAGGGTCGCCGGGCACGAAGGACAGGCACGTCCGGCAGCCTTCGCTGGTCTCCTTGGGCACCAGCGGCCCGCAGCGCAGCGCCACGCGCACCGGGATGCCCTTCTCGTCCTCCTGCATCATCACCAGCCTGCGGGACACGAGCGCCGTGACGGGGGCCGGGGCACGGAGCGGGGCTGGCCGCTGCCCTGTCCGGCCTGAGGGTGGAGCGGGCGGGAAGCGGCCTCAGCGGGGCTCTGGGCGGGGGGGGGGGGGAAGGTGCAGCGGGCCTGCCGGGGCTCGGGGATGGAGCGGAGACCCCGGGGCGGGAGCGGGTCCGGCCTGGCCCTGCCCGGTGTCGCGGGGCGGCAGCTGCCCGTTCCAATGGCAGCGCCGTGAGGCCGGCGTTCAAAACGGGCCGCGCACCGCCACGGTCAATCAGCGACAGGAACCACAAGGGGGCGGTGCCGCAGCCAATCGCGGGGCCGTGTGTCGCCGAGGGGTGGGGCTCTGCCAATCGCGTGCGGGCGCGTCAGGCGGGAGGCGGGGGCCCCGTCGGGCGAGGGAGCCCGGCCCGGCCCCGGCTGAGCCGCTGCGCGTCCCCCGCAGCGCGTTTATCACCCCGACTACAACAACGAGCTCACGCAGTTCCTGCCCCGCACCATCGTCCTCAAGAAGCCGCCCGGCGCTCCCCATTGAGCCTCATTATAACCGAGACTACAACTCCCGTCATCCCCCGCGCCCAATTGAGTGTCAGTATAACCGAGCCTACATTTCCCATCATGCCCAGCGCCACCCGTAGCACATCATTGTGTGCCCTACCCTTCCCGCACTACAACTCCCATCATGCCCCGCGGCACTTTTCCCGCTCTTTTTTCGGGTTACGCGCCCCCCCCCCCCCCCAAATTTTTGGGGTGTCCCCACAGGAACGTCAAGAAGATTCGGGGAAATCTGCGCTGGTATCCGAAATTTTGGGGGGTCCTCAAAAATTTAGGGGGGAGTGCCTGGGATGGAAAACTGGGGGGACTCCAAAATTTGGGGGTTCCCAAAGGATTTGGAGGTGTGAAGTTAATGGGGGGTGACTCTGAAACTCGGGGGTGGAGCCCAAAATTTGGGATGGGGGTGCCCAAATCTGGGAGTTGTTATGAATAAGAAGCTTGACTAGGCCAATATTCAAGCAGCAATTAATTTATTATTTAATATGGTAAAGTATGAGCAATACATTGGGTACAGTGGAGGAAGTTGTCCCTTCAACTGCACACTGATAATTGATGGTTACAAGTATTTATAGGGGTACTCGTCAGGTTTTTTTCAGCAGTTTCTATTTCCAGTCTTTTACTCATCAGCAATTTTTATTCCAAATTATTACATCACAATTCTATACACTATTGTGATTTTAATTTCTCAGGATATATCTCAAAGGAGTATCCCCAGATGGTGACGGTCCAGTTTCTGAAAGAAGAAAGTCCAATCCCATCTGGTGGGGTCCAGCTCCCCAGATGTGGGTCCACCTTTTAATTGCAGAGACTCTAAATCTCGTAACAGTGATGTCCAGCTTCCCTTTGGTCAAAACCATAAATCCTTGAGGTGATATATTCCTTGCTCAAGCTGTTTTTCTGTGCTTCAATAAGGCGTGAGATAAGCATATTTCCTTTATATCTATTCCAAAGCTATAGTTTCAAGGATACAAGTAATATTCTAAAATTATACTTCAAAAGGTTATTATTTATGGATTAAATGCAAGCAAAAAGCAACATCTTTAACACTTTAATTCCAATGCTCCTAAATCAACCAGGGTTAATTGCAAACAAAAGATAGGTTCAAAGGCCTTTTTTCCATGCTTTATTCTCCTCAGTTATTATTAGAATTCACAGCTCTCCCATTGTCGGGGTCCACACATTTCACATTCACAACTACACACATCACCTGTTTGTACCTGACACGAAACACAACTTTGTATTTCACAGAGTTCATCCCAAAATTCAAGGGGAGACTTCTGGGGGATCCCAAAATTTTTCCTTAACTCAGGGTTCAGGTACGGCCACCTGCAGGAGCTGGAGGTGAGGGGGACCCCAAAACTTAGGGGGGTTTGAGGGCTCAGATTTGGGGTGGGGAACCCAAAATTTGGGGTGATTTCCTTCAGATTTGGGGACATTTTGAGACATTCATCCAATTTTGGGGTGTCCCTAAAATTTATGGGGTTTTGAGGAGTCTCAGCCAATTTTGGAGGGTTTTTGGGATCTCCTTCAAAATTTGGGGGTTCTTCAATGTGAGTGGGGGGGAGATTTGGGGAATTTACCCCAAACTTATGGAGATTCCCCAAAATTTATGGAGAATTCCCAAATTTTGTGGAGATTTCTCAAAATTGGAGCCTCCCATAAATTTCGAGTCTCATTTTTGTGGAATTTTGGGTTTTTTATGGGATTTTCCCAATATTTTGGGAGTTTTGGGTATTGTGAGGAGGCTGGGGACAATCTCAGGGATTTGGGGAGTTTTGAGGCTTGAAAGGGGATTTTTTGGGGGGTTGAAAGGGAATTTGGGGGGGAATTTTGGGGAATTTTTGGGATTTTTCAGGATTTTTTGTGAACTTTGGAAAAGATTTTTGGGAATTTCGGGGAAATTTTGGGGATTTTTTTGAAATTTTGGAAGGGATTTTGGGGCAGTTTTGGGGGATTTGGGTGCTCCAGGCGGCACCAGGTGGCCGTGGGAGACAGCTCTGGGAAAGCTACTCCCTTGTGTCCCCCTGCCCACGGGCAGGTGGTGCCAGCCTGGCCAGGGCTCCCAGATAAATGCAGTTTATCATTGTATTTAATTACTCATTTCAGTTTGCCAAAGAATCATGTGGTTTAAAAAACTTGAAACTGTTCATTTGTGATTATGTGTTCTTCAGCTCTCTGTTTCAGCAAGCTGAACATTTTCAGCAGGCTTTTGAAAGCAACATTCTTTTTAAGAAATAATTTTGTTCATCTTCACACCTTTTGTTTTATTTACTGTGCCACTATCTTTACATCCTGTCATCTTCAGCAGTATTACCACTCAAGATTCAGACTTTTTGTGCAACACCATTACTATCCTTACCCTGCTTTCCCAGTCCCCTCTCTGGCTGGCTTGGAGCAACCCCATCTTTGGAGGCTTCCTTTGGAGCCTTGGCTGTTAGGAAGGATGGAAGTTTGACAAGAAAGTCTCACAGATGTGTGTGCTTAGCAGAAAGATTTTTACATGTAGAGTCTGATGAAGGAATAGAGATGGAAGCAAGTTTTGATATAGAAGAATTGCTGAGCCAGTCTCACTGGATAACCAAGGAGGCAAAGGGTGTGTTAGTTAGAAGGAGTTTTGGCTTAGAGCAAAGGATAAACCCACCCAAACAAGAAGATGTTTTTACTAAGCAGAAGGAGAGCACAGGCAAACAAGTGAACAAATGTTGCAAGTAGGAAAAAGGTCTCAGAATTTTCCACTGCAAGAAAACTAAAAAACAATTTCTAGCTTAAAGTGTAATGTACTAACTTTTAGTGATTGGAGAACAGTAACATGAATATGGTAATTACAGTAGTTATGATAGGCTATAGATAAGAGTTAAGGTATAGATTGGTTCTGCTGTATGAAGATGCTCAGCAAAGAAAAGTCTATAATGCAATGTAACCAAAACTAAGGGTCTCCAGGCCTGCCTGCAGCTGGAGCTGACAGCTGTGGGCACAGCTCTGTCACCCACAGCCCTGGGCTGCTGTGACACCTTGGATACAATAAACTGCATTCTGGAGAGCCCCTGGAGCCCCACATCCCTCATTCAGCCTCTTACACTTGGCACAGAGCAGTTGCTACCCTCTCAGTCACAAGTGTCCTCCCTGGCCACTGCTGCCCACTGCTCTCTCTTGAACAAAGAAACCTCTGAAGTGGGGGCAGCACTGATTGGACAGTAAAAACAGGTAATAACAATACCCAAACACGATAAAGTATTTTCTTCTCAAAGCATATTGGGGTGTGACTAGTTATTTGGAAGGGTTTTGTCTCTCTTATTCAAGTAGTATCCTTCAAAATAAGTTTATTTCCAAGAAATACCAGAGTTGTTGTTTCACTGTGTTTTGGGGGAACCAGACACATGTTCCATCCATGAACACAGCCAAACTCCCTGCCCTCAGCACTGACACTGACAGCAGTGGTCCATGAAATGGCTTCTGCTTGCAGAGCTCTCAGGTCCCTGGCATAGGGAGGGATGATGTGTGGGCTCCTCCTTGGATGTGTGTGACATCTGTGAGGGGAACCCCAGGGACAGAGCTCTGAGAAGAGGGAGGCAGAGCATTTCACAAAGCTAATTACTTGCCATAAAGGACATGCCTCGCCAGCAGATATTTCAAACACATGAAATAGAAAGATCTTTCTGAGAAACAGCTAGATAAAGAAATGGAAAATATAGTGCTTTTGAACATAAATGCGCTTACATGGATAATCAGATTGCAGAGATAGCAGGCTAGACACTTACTTTATGACATCTCTATTTCTTTCCTGGCATAGGTATAAAGATTTTCACAGGCCTTTTCAAAAGAGGAAATGTGAGCTGTATACTCTCAGTAATCCAATTGCTTGCTCATATAATCACATTGTAAAGAAAACAGTAATGCTGTAAAAGCAGGAGAAAAGAAAAATCCAGATCAGCTTCTCTCTCTGTCCCACTGCTCAAAGTGTAAATGTCATGCTCTTTACGTGTGCAAAGAAATGAAGAAATAAACCTTGCACATGCTTTAGAAGACACATTCATTCTGCATCTTTAAGGGCCCGTGTCTCACCAGAAGTGTGATCTGGAGCTCTGACCTGCACCTGCTGCAAGATCCCAGCCTGGCTGAGACAGAGGCTGGGCTGGAACTGAGAGAAAGGCAGCTGACAGAGAGTGTGGTTTGGGGTTGCCTTTCTGAAATCTCATCTCTGTATTTATTTGTTCTTTTGTAAAACAGGCAGAAGGTTTAGGTATTACCACAATGCAAAACATTTAATTCAAATATAAGAGAAATGGCATGTGTAATTTTGCAAAAAAGAAGATAATATTTTAAAATGTTATTGTGAAAAATGCGTATTTTATGATTGGCTTTTCACAAATATTAAAATGAATATTACATGTGTTGTGTTAGAAAGTAATGCTGTATTAATTCTCTTAAGTAGTGTGTTAAATATAGTTTTAGGTTATAAAAAATGTTCAAATAGAAACTATGCCATGTAGGATTTTTTTTAAAGACTTGCAGTGAGATAGCAGCTACAGGACACCTGAATCTTTCAGAGAAAGAGAATTTATTGCCCTCTTATCAGAAGAAACGAACTTCTTCCCACCTTGAAGGCACTGTTAGGATTCAGAGGAAGAAGTTGATAAAGACCAGATGGAATCCTGTGTTTGAATGGAATTTATGCATCATGTAGGAAGTGCATTAATATGCAACAGGCTATTGCTTTTAAGGGTTAATCCTTTGTTAACGGGGGTCCTTTTTTGAGCTCGTGCTGCCCGGAAAAAGGTAGCCGGACATCCATAGCTCTTTGTATTTATTGTCTCATATTGTCCTAATTCAAATTGTCCAAATTTTTATTACTCTAATTGTAGTACTATATTTTTATAACCATTTTATTACTATTAAACTTTTAAAATTTTAAAAACAAGTGATTGGCATTTTTCACAGTTTTGATCTGGCCTTCAGCATTTCAGCACCTCTTCTACACAAGCCTACAGGGAAGTTAAAGGCAATAATATTACAAGCTGTATTTCCATCGGAGTCTATGAGATTATTAATTCCTTAGGACTTTCTAAGACTGTCAGCTTCAGTTTAGATACTTCAAGCATTTCCCTTCTCCTGCCTCTAAGGCCATTGAAAGCATTGTTTGAAACACCAGCCTTAACTCCTTCCCTACCACAGCAATGACCTGCTGATTTTATTCCCTTCAGTTTGCTTCTCCCATATTTTGAAGCAACTACTTCCAAACCAAAATGGAACTTTCTGGTCCATTTCCCTCTTTCATCCTTGAGACCCTGTATGCTGCTAATTCAGAGATGCAGCTTCCAGTGTCCCACTCTTGCTGTGTGACCACTCTGCCTAGAGCTCCTGCAGTCCCAAACACGAGCTGGGAGCTCCTGCAGTCCCAAACACAAACTGGGAGCCATTCTCACCCCACCCAGCCCTGCCTTCTCCTCCCCAGTCCAGAGGAAGAGCTGGGAGAGGCACAGGGACCACCTCACTGTCCTCCACTGGTACTGGCAGCAAAAAGGCTCTTGCAACTAGAAAAATGAGCAGTCTCACACAGGAACACTGAGGGTGGTGCAGGATGGGGGTGAGAGTTCCCTCAGTATCCTTCCCCACAGAAGCCTCTTTGGTCAGCCATCCTAATGGCTGAGGAGGCTGCAGTTTAGACAATGGACTAATGCACAGGCTTTAAAGGACATTTAAGGATAAGAAAAAGAAAAGAAAAAAAGGAAAAAAAAAAGAGATAGTAAAACTTTGCTACTCTGAAGCACAATATCAACCACAGAAGACAAGACAACATGGTTGATTTTGATTTTGGTAGGGCTAAGTCTAAAAAAGGCCAGAGCAAGTGTTCCTTATGATACCATCCTTTTATGCCTTCCCAATTGTCAAACAAGGCACCACAGATCTTTTTACATTTCAGTACCAGTGGGAGTGGTTTTGCATAGGGAAGCACTTAAGAAAACAGATCTTATTTCTAATTTTCTTATTTTCTGTATTTCCCTTCCTTGGTAAAGTTTGAGGAAACTGATTCTCCCACCCACTGGTGGGTTCCTTCTGCCGTGATTGTAGTGATGACAGGTACCACACATTGTGCCAATCATTCTGTAAGGTATTGTAATTAATTATTTTTAAAACTAATACATGATAAATTGTGTCAAAAGAAATGAAGAAATTATCTTCAGAGTAAAATTATCTTCTGTAGTTAACTCAAAAGTCAAACTGAGATCTTGTTAGAGTTTATACCTCAAGGGGAACTCTCAGCATGTGTGTGAATCAAAACATTCAGGTAACCATGGCAACCACCAAATCACAGCCAACATGCAGAGTAGATTTATTTCATTACATCACTAACAATGCTGGGCGGGAGAGACACACAGGACACAGGACAGAGGACCCAGGCTCAGCTCATCCATGGGCACAGACACTTACAGTTACCTGTGTAAAGGGTGGCATTGGTGTTCAGGGCCAGGGGCCCTTAGTGGCCGGATGGCTCCTGAAATTCTGCATTGCGCAGGATGCCTCCCAGACCCAAGCTGCCACCTGTGCCGAGTCGGGCTACTTTGACAGTGCCGAGTGCCTCCTGCAATCTGATATCAGGAACTTGGCCTGGTGAGTTTCTTCTGAGAAAGGGCTGGCATTGGTATTCAGGGGCCTGTGGCCTGGAGTGCCCGGCTGCCTGCTGAAATTCGGCATTGCGCAGGATGCCTCCCAGACCCAAGCTGCCACCACTGCAAAGTCAGGCTGTGTAGACAGTGCCATGTGCTTGCTGCAATCTGACTTCAGAAGCCTGGTCTGGTAAGTTTTGTTTTCCAGGGAAAAGGGCCAGCATTATTGTTCAAGGGCCTGTGTCCCAGAGTGCCAGGCTGCCTGCTGAAATTCTGCATTGCCAAATATGCCTCCCTGAGCCAAGCTGGCACCAGTGCCAACTCAATGTCCTTTGGCAGTGTCAAGTGCCTCCTGCAAACTGCCATCAGTAACCTGGATTAGTTAGTTTTCTTTGCCAGGGAAACAACTGGTGTTCAGGGGCCTGTGGCCCAGAGTGGCTGGCTGCGTGCTGAAAATTGTGCATTGTGCCAGATGTCTCCCAGACACAAGCTGCCACCACTGCAAAGTCAGGCTGCTTTGTCAGTCTTAAGTGCCTCCTGCAAACCTTCCCCAGCTATCCCTTGTTGTTAAGGGTTTTGATTGAGGGAAAAATTTCTGTTTTGTCATTGCTGGAGGGATTTAAATTAAAGGGGAACCCTTCTTTTTGCAATATTTTTGGAGAATAAATTAAAGGGCAGAATTGGCTTTTTTGCCATTTTATCAGTTTCAGTAAGCTAACTGCCTATCAGGAGCTAACTGCCCTGCTTTCTAATTTTTATGGGTTCACTTGAAGGAAGCTCTGTCTTTTTCAGCATTTTAAGGGTTTAAATATTCATTTCTGGGCACTTCTTTCAGTGCCTTTCCACCAGCTATCTCAGAGAAGGGTGAGTCTGGCTTGTACTTAACCCATACACTGCCCAGGAGGTTGGTTTTTTTTTCTTTTATAATGTTTATAATGTAGATAGGCCTAATTAGGAGTCCCAAGGAGACTTAGACTATGCATATCTTTAGCAGTGTTCTCCACCCTACTTAGTCACACTTCATGTTCTACTTAGTAATTGCCAAGGAATAATTATGTAAGTGTCCTGGTTTAAGGCAAATTTGTTAAAGAATCTGCAAAGGAGGGCCCCTCCAGAAAGCAAACGCACACGACCCCTCCCCTCAACCGGTTCGGGAAGAATTCCTCAGAGAGAAGTGGAAAGAACCTGTTTAGTTTGACAGGCGCAGCACCCCCCAGCACACAAAATGAACAATACCAGATGACACCTCTCTGAGAAAGATGACAAAATCAGAAAGTCTCTTTCGGGGCTGGTTGCTCTGTTCTCAGTCCCTCTGGCCCTGGGGCAGCTGCTGCAGCCAAACGGTGCAAACCCTCGGTGTTCCCAGGTCCCAGTCCAGAGCAGGTTTGAGATGGTCGAAGAAAAGGAGAGGAGAAACAGTCCAGGAAGGAATTTGGACTGTTTAGCTAGAACTAGCTAATAAGCAGAGGCCAAAGCAGAGCAGAAGCAAGAGCAGAAAGAGAGCAAGCAAAGCAGCAAGCCGAAAGCAAGAAGTGAAAACAGCCCTATGTGCTGCCAGTCTCTGTGTCCCTGATAAGAGAAACCCAAACAAAACTTTCACTTTTCAGAGCTGGTCTTAAAGGCACAGAACATATGAATGAGGATACAAGCATCATAACATCACCCCAGGACAGTAAGTTAACAGCAAATTACCCAATTTATCTAGGTATGTAACCTTAACACAAAGTTTTATGTCTTACCAGTTTTCTGTTCTTCTGCTCCAAGTAGGTGTTGCAAAAAAGAAAGCGCTGTTATTTTTCTGAAGAGTTTTCTTCTATAACAAGCCCTTTACTCCCCTTGAATTTGAGTCAGAGGAGCTAAACAGCTGCCTCTGCTCTGAGGGCTTTTATACCCGGTGGGATTAGTCCCCTCCCTTTTCGCAGGTATCATGGGAGCGAGAGGCGGGCACAATCAGGGGTATATTAACCCCAGCTTTTGCTGAGGGGCTTCATTCCCTCTCTGGGATGTGCTGGGATAAGAGCTCTCCTCTCATTTCAGTGAAGAGGATCTTTCAGCTTATCTTAGCTTGTTTTCAGCAGGTGGTTCTGGGCATTTAAAGCAACAGAGGTTTGGAAGATACTGTGAAGAAAAAACCATGGAATACAGGGAGTATTTAGGTTCACGATTTTGGGGTTTGTGCTTAGGGGTGGTGAAGCGCATTTGCAATTTCTGGTTTTGTTCTGGTTTTGTTGTTTTATTGTTTTTGGGAGGAGCACAGCTTTCAGATATTCCAGGTTGTGCCAAGCACAACACTTTTTTCAGCAGATTCATCATGTCACAGGAGGCATCTGCCCAGTGTCAAGAATGATGTTTGAGATTGAGCCTTCAGATGAGTTGAGGGTTGTGATTAGGAGAGGGAGGGTGAGCAGGTATCCAGTTAGGAGTTATTGGGGGGGGTGAGGGGGGTTTGCAGGCAGCAAGGTGAAAAAGGGTGTTTATTTGAGGGCCCCCCCCCACACAAGGCTTTTCAGAACCATAGCAGAGGCATTCCCATGTCTTCCTCACACAAGGTCATCCACTGCACTCACAGGAATGCCATTTAACTTTGCTTTTCTCTAACCCAGATGCCACTAATAATGAAGGCCACAGCCTTGGAATCAGGATGAAGGTGGAGTCTGAAGGACCCAGGCAGACTCAGGAGAGGGCAAGTAGTTGACTTGCTGGGATTTGACCACATAACTCTAAACTCCTACATTGGTTTTGGTTTTCTTTATCATAGCTGACTGAGAGGCTAACAGGCCATCACAGGGCCCTCCAAAGCAGACCCATTTCAGGTGCAACGTAGATTCCCATCACTGATCATCCAAAAGATAAGTCGGGGGCCATGGCCTGGCAATGGGAGAGTAACAGGTTGGGAGTTCTTGGGACAGATTTTAAAAATCAGCAGAAGGAAAAGCAATCTTCTCCAAGGGGCCTCTGTGAGAGTCTATCCAAAAATCCTTCATTTTTGCCTCACAATTGTCATGAGAAAAGACCACCAAAAGGTTAAAAACTGTTGAGCCAGTTGGAAAAGAAGGTCTCATGCTTATTCAGTGTGTTCACAGGTGGTGTTTGCAGAACATGCCATGCTGAACTCGAAGGGGCATGCTGCCCTTTTCTGAACAATGGATCTGGACTTTATCAATACCTCCTGACTTGGCTGGTCTGAGCTTTGGGTGGCTCCCCCCTCCAAGAGAAGACCCCTCTTGCCTGCCTTCAACCACCGTGATGGACAAACAGAGATGCGAATCCCCTCATCAAGGAACCAAGACAAGACAAGAAACCCCCTTGGCACCCCCTTGGCACCCCCCTGGCACTCCCTTCCAGAGACTGGGACTGACCATCCCCCCCAGCTCGGGGAGGGGGGAAAAACTGCCCAGAATAAACGTACCTGCGAGCATTCGGCCATGAAAACAATGGAATAACATCCCCCCTCCTCTTGTTCCTATTCTTTTCCCCTCCATGGAAACCTAATTTTGGCCACCCTTCCCCCAACGAAAAACGGTATATTTTGGGGTGCAGTTCGACCGTCCTTTGAGATCTCCCCGAGACATACACCAGTGAGCTTCGACAGCGGGACCCCGAAGACATCACATTTCGGTAGCTATAGCCCCTCCCTAACCTTCTTTCCTCCCTTTTTCCCTTGTCTTACCCTTCTCTTCCCCAGATTCCCTAACCAACGCATATTCAGCTGTGGTTATCATCAATAAAATTGCATTTTGTTGATTTGTTACTGCAAAACCCCTGTGCCTTGTTGGTTATATTTTTTGCACCAAAAAGTCATCCGTCACCCGTTCATTTCGGGTGCACCCTGACAGCCTCTTAGGAAAGCTAAAGGGGGAAGCTCCAATTTTGATGGCAGCCTTCAGGCGGGCAGTGCAGAACAGTTCCGGTTCACATAGTGTTGTCCTGCGTACCGCTTTACCTAGTGTGTCTTTGGGGTCCCTTTGGTCCGATATCTCTGCCTTTTCCCCTCGTGGCCCTCACCACAAGCATAATGCTTCGTGTTTAACATCCCCCCATTTGTTGCGTTCTGTGTCACAGGTGTCCACACATGTTTGTGCTAGAGCTGCTCTGCCCTGCTGCATAGCCTGCTGCAATAGGACAAGTCCCGGGCACTCGCAGTTTGTGGGGTGTCGCCGGACTCTAGATGATATTCCTAGACAGGCAAAAGATCTTTGGAGCTGTGAAGTTATCCTGCAGCCCTTTGAATTTTGTCCTCACTTTCTTTCAGATGCAGAAGGATAAAATCCAGGGCAAAATCCATCCACCCATTCCGCGTGAGGAGATTCACCAAACAGGTCAGTCACCATTTGTCTCTGCAGGGGGAGTGTAAAGTGTGACTCTGTTACAGCACTGTTCCTTTTCTTTTTAGAAAGTAAAGCTGGATATCAGCAGTCAAGGTGAGGTGGGCAAGGTGAACATTGAGCAGCGTACAGAAGCAGTTGTTATTGTTCAAGTTTCACTTTCCAGTGCAACTCTTAAGCATCTGTTTCTGTGATTTAGGCAGTCCACTCCAAGTATGCCAAGCCCCGGCCAACGCACCAGGTTTGCTGCTCTCCTGAGCCCTGAGCAAGTATCACGGGACTTGGCGATGAAGCCTCTGCCTTTTCTATTTAAAGGTGTCACCAGGGTAGCCTTCGGTGCCGGCCGAGGAGTTGCAGTGAGTCGGGGAAGTAGGGAGCAGGAGTAAGGGTCCGTTCAGGTTTCAGCAATGGCACATCACCTCCTCTCCTCTTATCCCAGGCATACCCCGCGACAACGGCATCAGCCTCTGGGCGAGGCCAAAGCATGCGGCCTCAGGAGCTGGGCCTTCTTAGGAGAAAAGTGAGTAGCAGAATTGTTGGGTTTTGGCCAATGTGCTGCTGAGATCATGCATTGATATTTGGTTTTCTTTAATGTAGCAGACGAAGAAACAACAGGAAGTTGTTGAACAACAGTCCCACATGTCGAGGCCGCCTTCTTTTGCACCTGACATGGACCGGCATCCCCAGATGTCTGAGAGATAAGTAGAGGGCTACGGCCCACAAAGAGGATAAAAGTGGGGCACAGGGCAGGGACCCACCAGGAGGGGTTTTTGAGTCCGCTTTGGGGATGTAGATGTCCACGAAGCGGCCCCTTAGGCCACATAAAAGCAAAGTCTCACTTCTGATCACAGTGCTGAGGTGTGCAGGGCAGAGCAGTCCTGCAGTCCAGTGTGTTGTGTCATTTGTCTGTTGTATGTTCTGTGTGTTTGGATGTGTCATGTCTTTTACCTTAGGCCTTTGAGGGGCCTGTCAGAAAACCTGGCATCATTCTTACAAACACTCTGGAAAGTAGATAGGATCAAATGAAATGCAATTGAAAAAAATCTCAAAAAAACCAGAAAATGAAGAGCTTTAGTGTCTTCAAAAAATAGGCTGTGAGGAAATGAGCCTTTTGACCTGGGAGCTCAGGCAGGCATCAGACTCTCATCTGTCTTTAGCTACATCCAGTCACGTGTCTTTTCAGGTCTTGTTCTGAGCTGTATGGACAGCTATGCCCTGCCAGGATCCATTATGGTGGATTAGGACTCGTAAGAATATGAGGTTAGGTAGAGGATTCTGACTGTAGGATTCTCAGGCATCCATCTTTGCAGTTCTTGGAATAAATCATTCAGTTAGCATCTTCCCTCCAGGGTTCTCTTAGCCTCATCAGCCCACCATCTGTTTCACCTCAGTTATCTCATTTTGCATTCTCCTAGTCCTTGCAGCCATTTTCCTTGCCAGGCAATTTCTGTTCCTGTTGTGTCCCCTTTGTTTGTCTTGTCTTGTCCTGTGTCATGGGTGTCTGCACACATTTGTGCTGGAGCTGCTCTGCCCTGGTGCATAGCCTGGTGCAATAGGAGAAGTCTCAGGGACTTGAAGTTTGTAATCTGGGATGTAGTTGGCCTGTAGTTGGGATTTGTTGATGGACACAAGATGTCTGGCGCTCTTAAGTTACCCTGCAGCCCTTTGACTTTTGTCCTAACTTTTTTTTTCAGATTCAGATGGATTAAATCTGTGCCAGAAGGCCCCATCCTGGGTGAGGGAGTTCCACTGAGCAGGTCAGTCACTGTTTGTCTCTGCAGCAGAAGTGTAAATGGTGACTGTGTTACAGCACTCCTCTTTGCCTTTCTTTTTAGGAAGTGTAGGCAGAGACCAGCAGTCAAGGCCGAGTGGGCAAGGTGAGCATTGAGTATTGAGTAGGGTACAGAAGCCATTGTTACTGCTGAGGTCTCACTTTCTGGTGCAACTCTAAGCATCTGTTCCTGTTTCTGTGCTTTAGGCAATTCACTTGGAGTATGCCAAGCCCCCGTCACCAACCGGCTGATGCACCAGGTTTCGTGCACATGTGAGCCCTGTGGAAGTATTGCAGCACTCTTCGATGATGAAGCCTTCAAATTTTTTATTTCACGGTCCCATCCGGGTAGCCCTCAGGAACGGCCAAGGAGTTGCAGTGAGTCCAGGAGGTAGGAAGGAGGGGCGAGGCTCCACTCAGGTCACAGCAATGCCAAATCACCTCGGCTCCTCTTAACCCAGGCGCACCCTGCAACCATGGCGTTGGCCTCCAAGCAAGCCTGAAGTGTGCGGCCCAAGGAGCCAGGCATTCTTAGGAGAAGGGTGAGTAGCAAAACTCTGGTGTTTTGGCCACTGTGCTGCTAAGATTGTGCACTCACGTTTGGTTTCCTTTTTCTTGGCAGACTAAGGGATAATAGCCCAGATGTCAGCATCCGCATTCTTTCACACCGGACACGAATCGGCACGCCCACCTGTCTGAGAGATAAGTAGAGGGCTACGACGTACAGAGGAGGTGAAAGCGGGTTCTGGGTCACAACTCACTGGGAGGGCTTTTTGATTCAGCTTCGGAGATGGGGATGTCCAAGAAGCAGCCCCTTAGGCCCCATAAAGGAAAAGCATCACTTTTGATCACAGTGCCGAGGTGCACAGGGCAGAGCAGTTCCGGTTTGTATCGTGTCACTTGTCTATTGCACATTCTGTGTTGTTTGGGTATCTCAGGTCTTTTACCTTAGGCCTTTGAGGGGCCTGTCAGAAACCCTGGCATCATTCTTAGATTCTGCGATCTCTGCATTCCTTGGCCTGGCACCCAGGTCATAGATGCGATTCTGATACCTGTCTGAGCTCCCCAGTCAAAAGTTCTCTCTTTGGAAGCATCTAGTCCAATGTCTTTTCAGGTCTTGTTCTGAGCTGTATGGACAGCTATGCCCAGCCAGGATCCATTATGGTGGATTAGGACTTGATAGAATGTGAGGACAGATAGAGGATTCTGACCATAGGATTCTTGAGCATCCATCTTTGCAGTTCTTGGAATAAATCATTCAGTTAGCCTCTTCTTCCTTCAGTGTTTTCTGAGCCTTGTCAGCTTGCCATCAGTCTCACCTCAGTCATCTCATTTGGCATCCTCTCGGTCCTTGCAGTCACCCTTCTTGCCCAGAGCTTTCTGTCCGTGTCTTGTGCCCATTGTTTGTCGTGTCCTGTCTGTCCGGTGTCATGGGTGTCTGCAGACATTTGTGCTGGAGCTGCTCTGCCCTGCTGCATAGCCTGGTGCAATAGGGGAAGCCCTGGGGAGTTGAAATTTGTAATGTGGGGTGTACTTGGACTCTAGATGCTGTTCCTAGATTGACCTAAAATGTTTGTGGCTTTTGAGTTATCCTGCAGGTGTTTGACATATGTTCTAACTTTCTTTCAGGTGCAGATGCATTACATCTGTGGCAATGGGTTATGGTTAGGAGGTGCTGAACCTTCTTAGGAGAACAGTGAGTAGCAGACTGGTGGGGTTTTGGCCGATGTGGTGCCAAGATCAGACAGTGATGTTTGGTTCTCTTTAATCTAACTGTCTAAGAGACAACAGCCTGGTGAGAGCAGGACTTTCCCAGCTGGCGAGGCAGGCTTCCTTTGCACCTGACATGGACCAGCATCCCCAGATGTCTGAGAGATAAGTAGAGGGCTGCAACCCACAGAGGGGATGTAAGCAGGGTGCTGTGTCAGGACTCCCCGGGAGGGGGATGGTTTGAGTCGCCTCTGGAGATGAGGGTAGCCAAGAAGTGGCTCCTTAGGCCCCATAAAAGCAAAGTCTAACTTTTGATCACAGTGCTGAGGTGCGCAGGGCAGAGCAGTCCCAGTGTGTGTTGTGTCACTATCGTGCATTATGTGTTGTTTGGGTATCTCATGTCTTTTACTTTAGCTCTTTGAGGGGTCTATCAGAAACCTTGGCGCCATTCTTAGCATCCTTGATCTCAGTCTTCCTTGGCCTGGCACCCATGCCATGGATCTTTTCACTGGGGAGCTCAGACAGGTATCAGAATTGCATTTCTCTTTAGAAGCATCCAGTGAGATGTCTTTTCAGGTCTTGCTCTGAGCTGTACGTACAACTGTGCCCTGCCAGGATCCCTTATGATGGATTAGGCCTTGTCAGAGTGTGAGGTTAGAGAGAGGCTTCTGACGGTAGCATTCGCAGGCATCCATCTTTGCAGTTTTTGAAATAAATAATTCAGTTAACATCTTCTTTCTCCAGGGTTCTCTGAGCCTCATCAGCTCACCATTGGTCTCACCTCAGTCATCTTCTTTTGCATTCTCTCAGTCCTTGCAGCTGTTTTCCTTGCCAAGAGATTTCTGTCTGTCTTGTGCCCATTGTTTGTCATGTCCTGTCCTGTGTCACAGGTGTCTGCACACATTTGTGCCGGAGCTGCTCTGCCCTGCCGCATAGCCTGGTGTAATAGGACAAGCCCGGGGACTTGAAGTTTGTAATGTGGGGTGTAGTTGGACTCTAGATGGGATTTGTAGATGGACACAAGATATCTGGCGCTCATAAGTTATTCTGCAGCCCTTTGACTTTTGTCCTAACTTTCTTTCAGAAGCAGAAGGATAAAATCTGGGGCAGAGCCCCCCATCCTGGGTGAGGGGATTCCCCTGAGCAGGTCAGTCACTATTTGTCTCTGCAGAGGAAGAATAAATGGTAGCTGTTACAGCACTGTTCTTTGTCTTTCTTTTTGGGAAGTCAAGGCAGAGAGCAGCAGTCAAGGCCGGTGAGCATTGATTAGGGTACAGAAGCAGTTTTATTGCTGAGGTCTCACTTTCTGGTGCAGCTCTAAGCATCTCCTCTTGTTTTCTTATTTTAGGTGGTGCACTTGCAGTCTATCCTGGATGAGTACGCCCATGCCAGGCGGGTGCGAGCTTAAGGTATTGGTGTGGCATATTTATCGGATTAGGGAGGTTGTGTTTTCATAGTGTCTCAGCATGCTTTTCTGCTTTGTTTCTTTGCAGGTGCTGTCGCTGCCCTAGGCATGCCCAGGAACAGAGGAGGTCAGGTGAGTCAGCATTAAGGCAGGCTGACTCATAGGTGAGCATTATGCAGCAGCATGCTAAGTGTGTACCTTTTCTTTTTGCAGGTATCTTCTGGGTGGCCTCCGGAGTCAAATCAAAATTTGTGGTGAGCTGGGGCAGTGGTGCAGAGGAGTCCTGGGGATTACTATTTTTGAGGGCAATAGTCACGTTTTCTGTTTAGTCTTAGGTACCCAGAAGAGGCTCTTAGCCAAAGCTTGGAAATGGCAGCACAGAAGCACATGTGGAGAACATCTCAACGTCCACATCTGACCGACAATGGCTTTTATCTGCTCTTCTTCCAATAGCTAAGTGTCGGGGCCAGTGGTTGGGAGAAGGGGATAAACCTTTACTATCACAGGGGGCAATTTGATGTCAGGTTAGCGGAGAGGTCTGTAGTGGGACAGACTCTCTGGAAGTAAAGGGAGAGGGTTTCTCCTCAGCCTCACGAGAGCCTTTGCTGGGCAGGGCAATTCTGACCTATCTCCACATTCTCGTGAACTTCTCGTGTCATCCGCCTTCCTCGACTCGACATCGTCTTGGATCTTTCCCCCAAGGAGCTCGCCTTCAGGTCCGGAGCTATAGCCACAGTCACCTGGCAGTTCACTTCCTTCTCTAGGTTTGCTGAGCCTCTTGAGCATCCTCTTAACTGCTTTGGCCCTAACTTCCTTTAATGAGTTACCTTTCGTCATCACGTGCTATTGTCATAGGGCTTCCTTTCCTTTGGCATCATCGGCCTCTGGCTTGTCTTGCGCTAAGAATCTCGGGTCCCTAAGGGGAAATGCCAGGCAGTTGCCACTTGTCTCTGTATTATGTCATCTATGTCTATGTTATGTTGTCTATGTCTGTGGTATGTAGTGTGTGTCCATTGTCTTTCACGTCATAGGCCTTTGTTACGTCTTGATGATTTATCGGCACACTTCTGTGCCATATAGGCCATATTCTACTCACGTTCCTTTCCGGATATCCCTTATTCCGGCATCTTTACATTTTTACTCTTTGAGACATGAATGTCTCAAAGGGACAAGATGTTCTCATCCATCTTCCTTCTCGGTAGTGCTGGAATTCATAAAGTTAGAAGGTTTTTAGGAAATGGTTTAAAAAGTATGGGCCTCAGACTGAAGTTTTGTTAGCATTGCAAATACAGCAGAAAAGTTTTCTAAGCAGTAGAGCATACGTGACAAATAACAATATGCCTCTGTAGAATTGGCTTATGGATGGCAACAAGGTTATTTAATGTATATCTTTAGAAGGTTAGCATGAATAGAGCTCTGTTCTTTGTCTCTTATGAACCAGTCTTTTTTTTTAACTACCATTACATGTGTTTTATAAGATTGGTTAGAATGCTTGTCAATATGTGTTGTTCTGTGCATGATTGGCTGAAATCTAGGCTGAGATGATTTTCTGCTATGCTGTAATGTCCCACCTCCTTTGCATTCCCTGTGGATCAGCGAGCTGTTAACATCCTGTATCCATTGTTTAACAATGTCCTGAGACTGATGTGCTGAAAATAAAAAAAGCTCTCATGGTTTGGATTGTCCAGTGTTGTCCATATCTGGATGTAGTTGCCACGGCCCATGGTTTCCTCGGTAAGCGCAGGCTTTTCACATAAATTCCCACATATTCCCCACAAGTAGCTTTGGTAGTGCCTTTTTTTCCATGCCATTCTCTTGGACTTCTAGAGGGACCGTCTTACTCCCTTCTCAGGTGACTGCAGTAGTTCTGTAGGTTCTATCTTCTCAAAGGGTATAGGGCTCAAGAATTAATCTTCCAGACAGTTATCTGAAGTCCTGGCTTGTATTGTATGTACCTATGTTGGCTTACATTGTATGTACTGATATTGTATGTACCTATGTTGACTTATATTGTCTTTAGTTACACAGTGTGTCACCTTATATTGTGTGTATTTACACTCTATGTACACTTGCACTGTATGCGTCAGCTTACAATTGTGTGTACTTACGTTGTACCACTTATGATTGGAACTGCCGTGCCCTGGCGCATAGTCACAGTTAGGTAGAACAGTTATATAAATTTTACTGTTCATTTGTCATCCATGGGATTTTGGCTAAAAAGTTTATTGGTCCAGAGCAGGGACAAGTCCTAGCTGTCAAATAGCCACTCGACTGATCTCTGTCGTCTTATAGGTCCCCGAGGCTACCGATTTCCCCAGAATCTACCATTTGACATCAAGGAGCGGCAGCCAGAAGATGTGTCGAAGCACATTCTTCAGTGTCTCACGTAAGGGCCTCAGTGACCGTGTAAGTTGGAAGAGTGTGTGAGCGTGTGTGACAGCATGTGACTGTGTCTGTCTGTGTCTGCTTGTCTCTGCGTGTGTGAGTGCATTGTGACTGGATTTAACCTTGTATGTGTGACTTTTGCCTTTCAGGTTTTGCAACTCATTTTTAAATTTAGAATAAAAAATCCCCAGCCGGGTGTTTTTTTTTTTTTTTCCCCCCCCCGCTGGGTTTTTTTTCCTTGCTCCCATCAGTCTGCAAGGGGACATTTATTGCCAAAGTTTGGGTGCGGACTGTCTAGGGACTGGGGTTTTTGTCAGGCAGGAGGTTTTTTTGGAGGCTCCTGGGAACTAAGTTCCTAGGGAGTGGTGTGAATGTTTGCCAGGGGTTAGCAGAGCACTTGTGGTGTGAGCAAGTGTGGGTTTGTGTGTAAGCTGAAGGAAGTGTGTGTGTGTGTGTGTATGTTGAAGAGTTCTAGGGTTCTAACCTTGTATGACTTTTGCCTTTCAGGTTTTTCAACTCATTTGTAAATTTAGAATAAGAAAAACCCAGGTGGATTGGTTTTTTTTTTCCCCCTGGCTAAGTTTTTTTTCCTCGGTCCTGGTCGGTCTGTGAGGCGACGTTCATCGCCAAAGTTTGGGTGCGGACTGTCCAGGGACCGGGGTTTTGTCAGGCAGGAGGATTTTTTGGAGGCTCCTGGGAACCACGTTCTTGAGGACCAATGATTGCTGGGGTGTAATTTAGCAGTTGTGATGAGAGTGA